>NW_008345684.1:717765-733238 GCF_000622305.1 Nannospalax galili | reverse complement strand
AATTTGTGAAGAATTAGACATAAATAATAAATCTCAAATAAGACTCTAAAATAACCTTAAAAAGACATAGCAAAATTAGGATGTTTCAGAGAATAAAAGATAATTATAATTGATAATTATTGACCTTAAGAGAAAGGAAAGAAAAAGACAAACAGCAAACATTGCTATTCTAATAAATGAGTGCTAGATTTAGCTAAAAGTACTTCAACAATTAAATTAAAATTCAATGACTTAAGTATAATTACCATAGAGATTTTCTGAGTGTATAAAACTAAAAACCAAAGACCAAACTCTATGACATGAGGAATATATATACTGCCTCAGAAAAGCATATAGAGGAATACGGCAGAGGTAGAGGTGAAATATGAAGTCACTGATGGCAAATGTTTAGCGTGTTAACAAAAATTTAAAAAAAAACTTGGAGTTGCTGTATTAATATAGGAAAAATTATTTCAGGAAGAAACCCAGTAATTTCAAGATGAAAAAGTTACCAAATCATTAGAAGAGTATCATCATATCAAACACTTTGTGTACCAAATTACAAATATTTTAAAACATGTGAAACAAACTAAAAGGGAGGTAAGACAAAGGAGAAAAGAAGAAAAGGGCAAAAGAAGGTAAAGAAAGGAAAGGACCATCAGCAGAGGCAACAGAAGCAGAAAAGTAGATTCCAAGTAACCAAATTGGAAATAATAAAGATGACAGTAGGAATATGTTGAGAAGCAGGAAGATGGTAGAACAAACATTCAAGTAGAAGTTGATAAGGATCCTGTATGACATCACTAGGAGACTCTAAACCAATGCTACACTTCTGAAGGGCCTTCTCAGCATGGAAACCAAAACACTGTCATCGATGAAGCTCCAGGTTGGTTACCTCTGAGACAAGACATACCTTTTCAGAGGCCCAATGATAACTCCAGAGATATTACCTCAGCTATATATGAACTTATATGACTTTAATTCTCAAATGATCCTGTCTACCATTGCTACAGATCTTCTCAGAGATGTCATCAGTCTCTTGGGGAGAAGAGCCTGCCTTTCCCAGTTCACCTGCATAACTGGAAGGCTATCTAAATATCTCCTTGGGGGCCAGTCTGAGAAACATTCCTGATATAATTTTATTGTAATTTGTCTTTATCACAGGGATATATGCTGAGTTGGTAATACAAATATCAGAGAACTTCCCGGACTTCTGGCCCCAAGAACAATTAACAATAGCTAAAAGGTGGCAGAAGAGTTCTTGAGGGGATGGCTAAAGAAACTATAGAAATCTAAGTCTGCAGAGGGCTTCAGACCTCTGAGAAGGCAAACTATTGTGGAGATTTAAGAGTGTAGAGATGAACTGTTGCAAAATGTTGAGAATGTGGAACAAGTGATGCAGAGTGCTGAGATGGTGAACGAGGCAGCAATGTCAGCTTGAGAAGCTCCGGAAAGTGTCCCAGAGTTAGTAGCTTGGTAACTGAGGTTAACGCTACGAACAACTTTCCAAGCTTAGAGACTTACAAACTCTATGCTGTCACTGGACCACTGGCACTTATAACCCAAAGCTGCAGCACCTAAGAATAAAACATTCTGACAAAGCATTTTTAGAGTTGCTTATATTAAGGGAACTGCACTTTGCTTACTTAGAGTTTCCATCCCAGCAGAGCAATAGCACTGTATTAGTTGCTTTCCTATTGCTGTAATAAAACATCCTGACAAAGGCAACTTCCTGAAAGAAAAGTTTATTTTGGCTTATAATTTCAGAGAGATAAGAGTCTATAATGGCAGGGGAGGCATGGCAGCAATTGGCAGGCATGGGGACAGGAGAAGGAAGCTGAGAACTTAGATGTTCAAAACCAAAAAAGAAGCAGAGAGAGAAAATTGTAGTGGGGTAAGACTACGAATTCTCAAAGTCTGCCCCCAGTGACACATTTCCTCAAGCAAGGCTACATCTAAAGATTCCATGACCTCACAAACAGCACCATCAAGTGTGGACAGAGCATACAATGACATGAAACTATGGGGCATTTCTCATTCAAACTACTACAAGCACTCTCAGGACACTGGCAACAGTTTTGGTGATCCTGAAAAGACTCCTCTTTGGAAAGTTCAAAGAAGATGGCAGACATTTGCAGCAATCATTACTCACCTACCTCATGAGGGTCAAGCAGTCTCCTGAAGCTTCGAAGGTTAAAAATGATTGTTATAATTCTGTTTTGTTGTCTATGAACTTCTGTACTTGGATGGTACCAAAACCCCCTCAATTTTTTATGTTTCTCACTTTGTGCATTGACAATTGGTTACCTAAGAAAGGTAACTTGTGTCCTTCTTGGATAATTTTAATTTCTTAGTAGCGTCCTTTTAGCTTTGGTTAGGAGTGTAGTTTATTGTATTCATTCTAAGATGTCTCAGTAGCCTTAATATTATTTCTGGTTTTCTAATCTTTATGATAGGTTGCTAGTTGCATTATTGTCATTGTCTTTGTACTACAGATGGCAATCTCCATTCTGGATTGTTGTGACTGTTTTCATCATATTTTCTGAAAGTTGTCCAGTTTCTGTTTCTAGAGTTCTAAATCTAGCATGTGTTTTGGGTATCTGGGGCTGTAGGAACTTAATACCTGATTTATCTTTCTGTAAAAAGCAGCTTTTGAAAATCCAAGCTGTGTTCCCCAGGGGTCCTGATTCCTCCAAGGGGTGGGGCCTGCCACAGAGAATTGACTGTGGTGAGTTAGCCATGGAAGGAGGGGCTTGTGGTGCCATATTAGGATGGGAGCTGTGAGCTGCCAGGAATGCGTGGTAGTGGGTGTGGGGAATGTGCAGCAGCCGGTGTATTCAAGGACACAATGGCCTGACACGTATGGAGTTGTGGTGAGACCACTGGCCCCTGAGGCATGGGTGAAAACTAGTGGTGACAATGGGTGTGCTGTGGGAATGATCTGATATGGTAGGCTCTGAGCTGAGGCTCAGATCTGCCCAGTGTGGAGCTGAGTGGCTAGGAGCTAGGCACTGGGTGTTCATTTCTTTATAAGTAACTCCCCTTCCACCCATGATAATAAATGAATGCACATAAAGATATGTTACATAGTTTACCTGATAGCACAAGAGAACCATAGAGAACTCTGGCAACAAACTGGTGTAGTCCAGCCCAGAGAAACTTACCACAGGCTTGGGGATGTGGGTCTGGGAAAGCAGTGGTGTTCTTGCTGCATCTGTGGCAGGTCAGCTGGGCTCTAATCTCCAAATCCAGTAGCAGCTTCCAGGAACCCAGGGGGGAAGGCAATCAAACCCCATAAGCTTAAAGGGGTTAGCGATAATCACATGGGTTATGCAATGGATTATAAAATCTGTAACTAAAAAGAAGCCAGCCACGCAGAAGCATGGGCCACAGCTATGTTGTAAATGTGGGGGTATGTTGAGTGTATATGAAGCTTTGTTAAAGGTTACCCAAAGGCTAGAAAAAACTTGCACCTGTTTTGGACCCAAAGGAGCACCCAGAGAGGGGGCATGGGCACTTTGCATAATAAAAGATGTGTCCCAGGCAAGTGAAGCTGAAAAGGATAGAGAAGTTCTGGCTGATCCAGTTACAGAGCTTGAGAGAAAAATAGTGGGACACTTTGACTTGTGTAAGGTCCAAAGACTCAGAGGAAAAGACGTATAATAGCAAAAAAGAAAATGACCTAAAAATAAAAGTAGCTAAGGCTGCCCCTTTGATTCAACCATTGATACAAAAGGAAAATAAAGCTAGCAGTGCTGTAGCTAGGAAATGCTCCACACTGGAATTGTTAAGACTAGGAAAAACTTACAAGCAAGCAATCAGAGAGCCCATAGCCACGTGGCTTGTGAGAGTGTTGCATGTGGGAACAAATGAAGGCAGTCTAAGGCCTTCAGAAGCTTCACAGCTGAGTTATATAACCACCCATCCCTCCTTGTGATACAGGTTCAACCTAGGCCAACGCGAGGGTTGGGGATCAGTCCTTAATGGGGTGGGGTGGCTGTTTTAATGCTTTAAAGATACATGGTCATCACCAAGGAGACTAACATGATTAGCAGGGTCTGGATGACTATAAAGAAAGGGCAGACATTCCGGAGAGAACTAGGTATGAGAAAAGCAATATATGATATCCAGTTCACTGGGCCAGATAAGACTGTGTTCACCAGACATATGAAGGAAAGTTTAATTCACCTGGGACCTCAAGAATGGTATGGGGCTTTAATGGTTTTACTAAGCCCTTTAATGGGGCAGGACCTTTATAAAGTGAGGCAGGCTTTGGCAAATCTAAATGATTCTGACCAGCATGTAAAACATGTCTGTAAAATAACAGAACACCCTATAAGAGATATAAAAAAGACTAGACTGAAAAAATGGTCCACGTGGGTTACTCAAAGACAAATGTGGAAAGACTTGATTTGAGCCCAAATTCCCAGAGAAAAAATTGATAGAAAACCAAATTCAGTACTGAGGCATTTCTGGAAGGCTTTAAAACCAGAAGATTTTACAAAGGACATTCTAAGGATAAAAACTGTCCAAGGGGTGGTTAAGAATCCCCAAGGATTAAATAAGATGCATTTCTATTCTGATAAAGGCAATACTAGGGGTGGAAGTAGTTTTTCCCATCAAGTTCTCTCCCAGCAAAGTGCTGTGGTCAATGGGGAGATGACAGATATGGCTAGAGTCAAGAGGCAGACCCAGTGCCTGTCTGACTCACAGAACCAACAAGTGCAGTGGGGACAGGAAAAACCTCCTGCCTCCTTAGCCCAGTGCAGGGTCAGGCAACTGGAGCCAACACCTGTAAGTTGTAAAATAAAAAAATACAAAGAGACTCCATGTAAAATCCCCCAAAGTGAGAAATGATTCCAAAGGGATAACTAAAAATGGTAAAGAGCTAACCAAATTAATGCCTTGTACCCACGCTGTGGTACCTAACAAGGATCTATGGAGAAAACAGTTAATATGAATTGACAAAACCTTTCCACGCTGTGTGAGACCTTGTGTATGATTGATCTAATATATAATGTTAACCTTCCTTCGAGTGTTTTAAAGATGTGAAAACTGTTTAAAAGATACCTGAAGAGGCAAAGGCCAGTGATAGCCGAAAGATTCTTGGGAGTTTTATGGTTGGGTAAGATGAAGACAGAGACTCCCAAACCATACAAGTGTTAAGAAAATGTACAGTACCAGGGGTGGGTTGACCCCCTACGAACTGTTGGTCAGAAAGAGATCCTAGAGGTCATAAAATTCATCAAGGCTATAGCACCTAATTTCGGTTGTTCACTAGAAAGATCAGTAAGGCCATGTTGCTGAAGATGCTGCATTTTGTGAGCACAGGAGAAGTGGAGATGGAGCTGAGACTTATCCAAAACACTCTATTCCACTGGATGGATGATATCCATATTGCCAGAAGGTGCTATGCAGATGGTTGTGAAAGAAAGGATCCCTTATGATTCTACTCAATGATGGACCCCGCTTGTTGCACACTATGGACATACCAAACAATGCCTACAAGTGCAATAATGACAAATAATGGGTAGTCTCAAGAAGTCACTATCTTGCCACAATACAAGGGAGATCACCCTACATCTATTTCCCCTCCAAGGCTCAGGGACTTTAGCAGAAGATTGACAGAAAGATTGTAAGAGGGGAGGAAAGGGGTGGAGTGTGTTCCCCAGTGGTCCTGGTTCCTCCAAGGTGTGGGGCCTGCTGCTGAGAACTGATTGTGGTGAGTTAGTTGAGGAAGGAGGGCTTGTGGCGCCATCTTGGGATGGGAGCAGCAAGGCATGCACAGCCACCAGGCATACTCAAGGACAGAATGGCCTGCCACTTACTGATCTGGGGTGAGACCACTGGCCCCTGATGCTTGGGTGAAAGCTAGTGGTGACTATGGGCATGCCGCGGGAGAGATCTGATATGGCAGGCTCCACGCCACAGCACAGTACTGCAGGACTTGGAGCTGAGCAGTGCTGAGCTAGGCACTGGGTGTTCATTTCTTTGTAATCCCCCCTCAATGATAATAATAAATGCACATAAAGATATGTTATGTGGTTTGCATGATACCACAAGAGACCCAGAGAAAACTCTGGTGACACAAGCTTTTCTGTTTGTCTCTTAGCCTTTCCTTATCTTAGTCTTTCCTCTTTAAGGGAAAGAGTGAAAAATACTTATAGTGATTTAAAAGATTCGTTTATAGGGTATCTAATCAGCAACTGGAGATAATTTGCATCTAATTGTTTCAAGGAAAAGATTAGATTTCTTCTATCACAATTGAGGTCTTCTGTATACATTAGGAAAATAAGAATATTGGTCTGATAATGGGCTTAAAATCCTAGCACTATGCTAGAGAGGGAATTACTTCAAAATAGAGACAAAGAGGGGATAAATTCACTATGCTGAGGCCATTAAGAAATTATACCAAGGGGCTGGAGAAATTTCTCAGTGCTAAAAAACCACTGGCTATGCTTACAGAGGATCTGAGTTCAGTTTTCAGCACCCATTATTGCTACTTACTATTTCAGGGGGTCCAATGTCCACTTATGGCCTTTGTTAACTTTGCATGCATGAGTACATTCACATATATGCAGGCAAAATATTCATACACATAAAATAGAGATATATTTAAGAGTATAGGCAGAAAAAATTGAAGTATAGAGTCTGTTGAAAATTCTAATATTTGGGGGAACAACTATGGATTTAGTAACAAAATTAAGACTTAATTAATTAAACACAGAAGTGTTGTTTTTTTTAATTGTTGGAGCCTATGCTGCTGTTTAAATCATAACATCTGGCTTATGCAATTAAATTTCTAAGTAAATGACTATTTGACTATACAAAGTGTTAAATATGAAGCTGTGCAGAAAGATGAAAATTTGTTATTATTCAAACAGGTACAAAAGTCAGTTAGTATCTATCAATTCAAAGATTTTATATATACATATAAAATTATGTTTTAAGATTAAAAAAAATTTTTTTGTATAATTATTTTCCTTTTTTTTTTTTTTTTTTTTTTTTTTTTTTTTTTTTTGTGTGTGTGTGTGTGTGTGTGTGTGTGTGTGTGTGTGTAAGTGCACCTGTCTTATGCAATGCTCAGTGGCAGTCAGAAGAGGGCATTGGATTCCCCTGGAACTGGAGTTATTATGGGCAGTTGTTAGCAATCCTGAGGGTGCTGGGAATTAAAACCCAAGTACCCTGCAAGAGCAGTCAATACTCTTAACTGCTGTGTCATCTCTCCAGCCCTCTGTTTTAAGATTTTGTAACATGCATATTAATTCCAGTTTATTATTATTAAGCTCTCTCATTGTTGGTTGGTGGACCTATGAGATCTCCTGTCACTTCATTGTTTTTATTTTGTGGATTCTCACAGGCAGAAAACACCCACCATCAGCTGCTTTAGTAGCACGTATCCTTCATGTTTATTTCATTCATCTCTGGGATTTTGCTTTTGAACTTTACATTAAACATTAATGAAGCTCTTGATTTCTCTTCATGAAAAGTGAACAATGAAAAAGCAAACAGCTGCAGTTTAGCTAAATGATAAAAACCCCAGAAAGAAAAAAAAAAACAACTAAAGATATATCTGAAATAAAATTTAAAATAGTTCAATTTCCCTACATGTTTTATCTTAATTAAAAATTTCACACCTTCTGTTTCAGATGGGAAAATTTCCACTTTGAATGAGTTAGGAATCAGTGAGGCACTTGCACAGGCCTGGGGTAACTTGAGGTGGGGATAATCACTTTCATGATGCGGTTTAATTGAAAAAGTTTTTATCTTAGCACTGAAAAACTGCTAAGGAGGCAGATAGATGCTGGTGGTTTTCCTAAAATAAAAAATGGGGTTAGTTATAACCAAAGTATTCTTGGATAAGTTAGAAAAGAAGACAGGTATATATCATATTTCTAGGCAAGAGTACTACTGGTGCTTTTAAGCACCATTTAGTGAAAGACTTGGAGAAGTCATTTCACACTGTTACCTGTTCACCAATGTTTCCAGTGCAACATGTTTCCCTTGCTGTAGTTGTAGTGTAAAATTTCATCAAATGATTACATTTTCCTCCACAATACCTTTGATATATACTTTCTGCTTTAATATGAGTGTTCACTCCCTCAGTTTAACTCATTATTTTCCATGAAAAAGGGGTAAAATGTTGACCAATGAAAGTCATAGATTTGGTCATTTTTTTTTCCAGTAACATAACATTTTCAATAAACTTCATTTAAAAAATTTTCTTACCCTTGATGGGTTTATAGGATCTTATAATGCCATCATTTTCATTAGAACATGTGGGAAAAGTAAAGTAGTCATAAGAAAATTAAGATACATTTTCATAAATAGTATTAGTCTATGGCTATAAGACAAAAATAAACAATCAGTGTTTTCATATTGAGTTAAGTTCCCTCTAAAATGTGCTGATATTTCCTTTAGAAATTTTTACACACATTGATCTGCAGTCCTTTGAAATAATATATTTACAAAGACATTCCAAATTTTGGACTTTCTTCAATGTTTCATTAGTTATCATAAAATTACTACATGATAGATTTTTTTTTTGCTTTTTCACTTGCTAAGTAGATTATCATCATGTGAGTATCTCTGGTACCTGTTTTAAACATCCTAGACTCATCTTAAGGATTCCAAGTATATACACACATAAAGATCATTAATGCATTATGTGATTAACTATACCATTTATTTCAATCGACTTTTGCATGTTTATCCTTAGATGTCTCTGAAGGCTGAAAGGTAGAAAGGAATGAAGGAACAGAAGAAGGAATGGAAGCAGGAAGACAGGAAGAGAGGAGTTCAGTTTAAATTTAATACACTATTTCAATAATGAACATCATAAGGGAGACTGATATTTCTTAGGGAGAAGATAATGTTCAAAATGGAATTCTATAATTAGTTTTAACTTTTAAACAATGATTTAAATTATATGCTGTGATCAATTAGAATGAATAAGTTCAATATCTATCATATATCTACCATCTATCAATTAAAAGATAGCAGGTATAAGAATAGTAACAGATACTTTAATAATTTCTGTGTAAATAGAAGGCAAAATTTTGAGGAAAATATTTCTATTAAAGATTTAATTCCAGGTTTAATAGTAAAAAAATACATATTAATATCTTCCCAAAATAGTATGTCTGATAAAACATACTTACATTTCCAGAATACATTAATTTGTCTATAGAGCCTGAAATTATCTGGGAAGGACCAGACATTTCTGTATATATGTAGACCACATGGCCTCATGTACAACTACTTGTATCTATTACTTACAAATAAAAAAGGCACATAAAGCATTGAACATGAGTATGCTCCCCTAAAACTCTGCTTAAAAGCACATTGATCAGCAGGCTATTACAAAATGCAGTAAGTCATAATTAAAAAAAAAAATCAAGGATCTTCCTTTGATCACAATCATTGTTCAATACATAGGTGATACTATCTCCATGAAACAAACACATCAAATCAAATTAAATCTTTTAGTAGTTCAGCAATATATTTTTGCCTCTTTTTAAAATAAGTTTTTAAAATCTACCATTTCCTCATGGTTTAAAACTTCAATGGAAACTACTTTGTATCATAGAAGTCAATATCCTTTCCTTGTGCCTGTCCCTTAGGCATCAATTTTCTGCACCACTAAATCCTCAGTAGTACTCTCTTGCCTCCTGCTCAGAAGTGCTGTGGATGCTAATTCCCTATATTCTAAGGAGATGGTTTCAGTAATGGAAGTGGCTCCTTTGGGGCTTACTAAGAAGTGACAATCCTGTCCCTAAATCCAAACCATGACTGCTTCATTATTACCATATTACTCTCTACGAAGTGGGAACCGTTCTATCAAATAGTCTTCTATTTGTCCCATTAATTAGTGACTTTGTTTTTAACACAGTTTAATTCTTTTAATTTTATCTATTTCAAATTTCTATTCAATGCTATTGATAAATATTACTCTTCAGGAATTAATACTACACATTTAAAATATTTTCCCTGGGATACATTTCAGGGTCTGGCATATCATTTTGTTCATTGTTCTTTTCCAGTGCTCCACATTTCATGCCATTTATTATTCCACATAAACTCAGGAATTATTTCTGTTGAGTTCAGTGTGGTAAAAAGAACACTTTTGACTGTAATTTATTTACAATAAATTAACATTTATAGCTTCCAAATAGCTAAACTTAATATTCAAGAATTAAGTATGTTTACCTAATGTCTTTAAAAAAAAGTGACCAAAACCAACTTGGGCAGGAAAGGGTTTATTTTATCTTACATCTCCTAGGTCACAGTTCGTCACTGAGGGAAGTCAAGGTAGGAACTCAGGGTAGGAACTTGGAGGCAGGAACTTAAGCACAGACCATGGAGATACATTTACTGACTCGCTTCTCTAGCATATGCTCAACTTGCTTTCTTATACAATACACAACTGCCTTCCCAGGGGTGGCATTGCCCACAGTGGGCTGGGTCCTTAATATCAACTCAACAATCATAAAATTCCCCACAGGCATGGCCACAAGCCAATGCAATGGAGACAGTTCCTCACCTGAGATTTCCTCTACCCAGCTGTGTCAAGTTGACAACTGAAGCTATTCAGCACACCTAATTATTCTAAGTTTCATCCATAATCCAAAGGAAATTTGAAGTGCATTATGTTAGAATAGCTTCATCCAGACTTTAAATGAATTAAAGAAAAATATAATATATAACAAAATTTTAATTCATCAAACCAAATAAATTTATATTATTGAGTAAATATGGATCTGTTAAGGAAATATAAAGACATATATGAAAGAGTAAGGAATTTTTATTATAGCTCAAGAACTATAAGAGAATTTTTGCTTTTGTTTCATTGAGACAGGGTCTCATGTAGCTCAAGGTGGACCAGAACTCAGTTTGTAGCTGAGATTGGGCTTAAATTCCTGGCATTCCTCTCTCAGGCTCCTGAGTGCAAGGATTATAGGTATATTCCACTACACCCAGCTCTTTCTAGAAGAATCTACAAAATATATATATATATATGTATATGTAGTATCTGTAAGGTTGCTCACAGCATTGTTTTTATTTACTCATTTAGCTATTTGCTGTGTGTGGTGGGGGTGGGGGTGTGAACTCAAGCCTAGAGCTTGTGACATAAATTCTTTTCCACTGAGCTACACCTATTAATTTAATAGATCATCTTTAGAAAAATTGTAGCCTAATTTGTCTTTTTGTAAATTTCAAAGTTTTTCAAATTAACACTTTTGACATTTAATTTAACTAAATATTTGATGAGTCAACAGGCATTGTACAGATTTCTTCAGAGAAAAAAGAATGAATCATCCTGTACAGCAGTTAGCTCTGAAACAAGAATACAAGTAATACAAAAAAATGAGGATACTAGTCTTAAAAAAAAAAATCCCTAAAATACTGCTATTCTTTGAAAAGAATTCCATCCAAGAGAGTGGTTGTTTATCTCTGCCCAACCCAACAGGGTTTGCATCTTTCAAGAGATCTTCATTTCTTTATTTAGCAGCCACTTTTAATACTGTCAAATAATGGTAATAAATGCTTCCTTCTTGTCTGCTGCTAAATATAAAACAGAGCTTGTTTTCCTGCTCTGAAAGTTGCCGTCAATTGTGGGCTTTGCCCGCTACTTTATATGGGGATAATCCTTTTGCAGAATAATCAGCTACCAAAAATCTCCACTGTCCAGTATGAATCACTGCTTTATAGTTCCCTTTAAACAGGAGACTAACATGCCCACTAAGACCTACCTTATTTATTGATATTTGCTCCACAAACAGCTAGTTTAAACTGGGAAATAAATATCTGGTTACCAGAATTTATTTTACACTCAGAATCATGATGGAAAACTATAAATAACAGTAAAAATTCCCATTGCATAATATTATATCACAAAAGAGAATAAGGCAAAGAATTACTTCTTCAAAAGACCACAGGTACAACTGAGGCCTCAAATAGTTTCTAAAATTTGTGTGGTGTTATTTTCTCTAAGGACAGTCACCAAAAAGTGTATTTGAGTTTATCTTCCTCTTCTCTGAAACCATAGCAATTGTTATTGTAACTAAATTAAGAACGAAGATATAACAGGTAGTCTTGAATCAAAACAGACAATTTAAGTATATTTATATAATCTACCTCATTCTTCCATCCCATCACATCTACACTCTTTGTTTTGAGATAGGGTCTCTCTGCTGTCCTAGCTGGCCTGGTATTCTCTATGTAAACCAGACTCCCCTCATTTTGCAAAGATCTGCCTACCTCTACCTCCCAAGTGCTGGGATTAAAGACATACATCGCTATGCCCAGTTTTATTTCTTAATATAAGCATTGCAGTGCTTTAAAGTATACATTTCTAGAGCTTGATCTATGAATATTCTGAACTAAAACTGATTAAATTTTTGTTCCTATTCATATTGTACCTCTGTGATAGCAATATATAGTGAAACATCATATGGCATAAAATTAGTCTTACATCAAAGATATATAATAATTTAAAGAACTATATAAATGTGATAAGAATTTAATCTGGATGATGAAATGTTTATTAAATTTGCTTTACTAAGTCATTTCAATTTTTAAATCAAAAGATATCTCTTTCCTTGTTAAATGTTTGCCATTATATTTTTTGTATATTGTGGATATTTTAAGGATATTTGCTCTGTTTTTTTCTGATGTTATTTGTGGGTACTAGAGAAATAATGACACCTCTTCAACAGGGTTGAATGCTATTTACCTTTGTGGACACAGCACATTTTAATTTGAAACAAAAAACTTCTTTCCATCTAATGTCTAATTTGACATTCTTAATTAAGCTTATACACAGTTTTATAGAGTATTAGCACCTCTCCTAGCTAACAAATAAAGTGTTGATAAAGAAAATTCCTGATTATTCCTACTGAGCATAGCTTATTATTGCAGCTTATAAGAAGAATCTTTCTAAGTCACTTCTCTGTCAAGACTGCTAATAAAAATTAAAACAGAACTGTTTAAATCCATGCCCTCATTTCTCCCTACTCATTGATCACAGATGCCAAAGACATAGATGAAATGGGGAAAGAAAGTGCACAGTTCTGCTACTGTGTGTGTGAAGCAAAGTTGTAATCAACCTAAAATACTTTAACCTATAATTGAATAGAAAATGGATGTTTTTCTAGATATTAAAGTTCTAGAATACAGAATTTTTGTTACCTCAGCATTTAAATAATGCCATAATGCAAACACTGATGTATATGTCAACAAATCTGAAATTCAGGCCTAGCGAGAAGGCTCAGTGGTTAAGAACACTTACTACTCTTGCAGAGGACCCAGGTTCAGTTCTAACACCCACATGGTGGCTAACAACTGTCTGTAATTGTAGTTCCGGGGGGTCCAATGCCCTTTTCTGACCTCTGCAGGCTTTTCACAATATGGATGTATTTACATACATGCAAGGCAATGTGCGCATACACATAAAAAAAAATAAAAAACTTAAAATTTAAAACTTGTGAATTATTTCAGCCATCAGGGGCCAGGTGTGTGAACTGTAAGATGAGACAAAAGAGATGGAAAGACCTATTCTATAATAATTATAATTTGGGTAAAATTTTAATCTGAAATAACAGGGAAATCCAGCTAACATGTCATAATTTATATATATGAAGACATCCAAGTTAAGAAGAATTAGCCTAGCATGTAGTCTAACCTATTGTTTGCTATGCCCTCCATGTAGCTGCATTAAATTAAAGGAGACCTATGAAACAAGGAGGTAAAAAAATTTGACAATTTTAAAGTCTACCTTAGAGAAAGAAATTTGACTGTGGACTTGGTATGTAGTTTCTGACACATGGAATTCACAATCACATCCTGAAGAGGCTGACTTGTAGGACATTTCACACTACCAACAAAACAGAAGTCTTTTGCAAATGAGCTGGAATTTATACAATACTTCTTAAACTTCCAAAATGGATAACCATGAAGTAGGCTACAAAGCCTGTCCATCTGCCAATACTGAACTAGAAAAGGCCTTGGATAGTAAAAGAAGCTCACAAATCTAAGAGCCATGTGCCTCTGAGGATGAGTGATAAGAGCAAGGCTCACCACTGAAACAGCATGCATATCTGTTGTGAACACTCACAATGCCTCCCCAGAAAGATTCCACTAGTGCTAAGAATAAATCAAAGCATTTCATTATTCCATTATTTCATTATTATTAGTTAATTCATCAATATATTTTATTGCATGCATTTGTGGGATACATTGATGATTGAATATACTTTTAAAATGTATACTGAGAAAATCTGGATAATAAATATTTCCATGTCTTTAGAATTACTTTCAGTTTGGAGACTTCATGTTCCACTCTTCTAGATAGTCATGAATGCATTTAACCCATTGTGAACAATAAACAGCTTACCATACTGCAAATACTAGAAATTATTATTTCTATTTAATTGGTGTTTTTCTGATACTCTTAGGCCCTTTTATCTAATTCTCCTTTACAACACTTCTCTTCATTCTATTCAGTCTATTAATCACCATTATATAGTTGATTGACTTTTAACATTCATACATGAGGGAGAACATATGGTGTTTTTCTTTCTATGTCTGGCTTATTGACATTAATATTAAAGCCCCCTGGGCTCATCCCCCTCCCTTAGCATTGCATACATTATTTTAAAAGTGAATGGCTTGATGTTTAATTCATGGATCACAAGATACCAAGATCTAGACAAAAACCATGTTTCAGTATTTGATAGATGAAGATGGGTGAATATATTTTGTGGATGAATGGAAAGACAATTGTAGAGATGAGATGAGAATTTTTCTGTAATATTTGAACTTCCTCATCCAGTTTAAAAAGTCTTTTGGAAACTGACTATTGACCAACAGACTACTTTTAACAGCATCCCAGCCCTATCTGAAGCATCTGTGGTCATAGAATTTCTCTCATATTGATCTGAGCTGGAAGAGACCTGTGTCTCTTCAAATATGAATTAAGATGTACATGTGTCTCTTAATCTCTGAGCTGGACACCACCACCTACCTTGGAAATGATGGTGTTGTGCTAGTTTGTTATACTGTATGCAAGAAGTCTGGATCCCTAAATCACTATCTGAAGTGCAGTTGCCTATAAACAAGGAACAGTAATCTGCTTTTTTTTGTAAACTTATAAGATTTATTAAATTTTACTCTATTCATCATCTTGAAGAGCTAGGTTGGTACAATTATAAAAACTCTGTATCAAAAGAAAACAAAAGTGTTGTGCTAGTTTGTTATACTGTATGCAAGAAGTCTGGATCCCTAAATCACTATCTGAAGTGCAGTTGCCTATAAACAAGGAACAGTAATCTGCTTTTTTTTGTAAACTTATAAGATTTATTAAATTTTACTCTATTCATCATCTTGAAGAGCTAGGTTGGTACAATTATAAAAACTCTGTATCAAAAGAAAACAAAAGATAAGGAAACAGAAGAGAGCAAAATGTGAATTTCTCAGAAAAATATATAATTCTG
>NW_008345684.1:711362-717743 GCF_000622305.1 Nannospalax galili | reverse complement strand
CATGATGAACAGAAAGCTTAGAAAGATGCCAATATATTAAAATAAGATCGATTAAGATCTCCAAATGAATTTGGGGGTCAACTAAAAGCCTATAGGGAATAATCAAACAAACAAGCCTACATTTCCACCAAACTGACAAAAAATTATAAAACAAAATGAGCAGAAATGAAACAATAAAAAAGAGATAAGGAAAAAAAAAGTAACTGGAAGCAGTCAAGATAAAAAAGAGATCTCAGTACATGAGATAAACTTTTACCTAGATATAGTCGAAAGTGAGAATTCAGCTGGTCATGTTGACACCTTTAACCAAGTACTAGGTAGGCAAAGGCAGTGGTTCTATGAGATTGAGGCAAGCCTGGTCACATAGGAAGTTCCAGGTCAGCTGAGGTTACAGGAGACAATCTCAATATAAAGCAAACAAACAAACAACAGTGAGAATTTATAACCTAGAAATTAATGGTGAGGTGGAAATATTCAAAGCAGGATTTCAAGATTAAGCCAACAGATTATGACTCTAATAATCATGTTTTATAAATTTTAAATTATAGCAGATAGCATCTCCTTCCCTCTGTTTCTCTGTGAAGCAGGATTATGAAAATACATATACTGGCACATCATCACATAACTGAAAAGCAAAAATATGTAACCTATGAACAATCCCCATAATAATTAAAATTATAGTGCTCCTAGGTCAGTCAGTGTCACAAGATGCTCAGAGACAAGGAAGCATTGAGGGGAAGTAATAGAAAACATTTTGTGCCAAAATAATCTTTGAGATTATTTTGTATTGTATTTAGTAATGGGGTTTGTTCTGGAAACTTAACTCAGGGATTCACACATGCTAGGCATGTGTTCTACCTCTGAAATAAATCTTGTCTTAAAGAAATATTTAAATTTTCATGGAGGAAAGAGTGGAACAACTCGTGCACCTTGTCAAAGAAGTACTGTTGGACATACTTCATGAAAAGAATGTTTGTTCCCAGAAGAAAGGAGATAATCATAGCAAGCATGTGACAAGCTTAGAGACTATTTGGATATCCTGCTATAGCTCAGTGTTGAGCCAACAATCTAAAATATTGTTGGTATAAATATTAACTCCAGCTCTAGGCAACATTTACAAGAAAAGTTATAATTTCATGGGTTTCGATGTTGTGCTATGGTGTGCAATGTTTGAAAAAAATCAAAGATGCTAGATAAATTTTCACTCTTTTGAAAATATATGTAGTAAAACATTAAAAATTAAGTGTGGTCCCTATAGAAGTATGATTCGTATCTTACAAGCTAAGGGGCAAAAATCAGAATGAAAATCAATGTTAAACATACTTAAAATAATATCTGAAATTTCTTAATTTAAAGCCAGTTATAATATAACTTATTTTCCATATTGTGGCAAAGAGATAACTATGATCACTTAGCTGTCTTCCTTAGAAATAATTCGTTCTATTTTTAAAACCTTTCAAGCTTCTTGATTCATATTCTTCTCTAGCCAGATGAAAGCTTGGGATTGCTTTGAGAAAAAGTAGCTTTGTTTGGAATTGAAGTTTATATTGCAAAAGTTTATATTTAGTGTATAAGAACCTTTTAAACATGAAAATACTATCTAGGCAAATAAGTCTGCCCTGTTTTTTGATACCAATCTTACCTTCTGGCTTTTCATCATATTCTCAACCCCCCTTATTTAATGCCACTAAATCCTTGTACCTCAAATTTCATTATGCTCTCTGCTTCTACAGTCATCTATGATAACATGATTGGACAGAAGTTCATAAACTCAGAGCATAAATGTTTCTGAACTGCAGAGAGGGCTGTGCCATGAGGCATTAATAACAACCCTCTTCAGGATTCCAAATCAATAGCTATGTCACTAAAGTTCTTGCACATCCCATTCAGCTCTGTGAGCAATTATGCAATGGTCTGGGTGCTGCCATCAATGCTTTCTCCTGAATTTCAAAGCATCCCAGTGGAAAAATGAATGAGGGTATTTCTAGAAAGAGAACAGGCTTTTTAAAAACTTTCACATTTTAGTTACATATAAACAATGGAAATTTATTAATTTCTGTAAGAAAAATGGGCTTATGAAATTCAAAGGAAAATGGGTGGGTTTGGAAAATACAATATTGAGTGAGGTGATCTAAACCAAGAAAGTCAAAAAGCACATGCTCCCTCTCATATGTGGATCCTTGATTGTAATGTACACATGTATGCATACAAATGGATGTAAGTATGGGAAAGCCTAAAGTTCTTGAAAGGAGACCTAGAGAAGGGAAAAAGAGAAGCTGAATAAGGTCAGAAATGGCAAAAAGATCTATGTGAAATCAAGGCAGAAAGGTGACTTGGGGGAGGTGAAGGTGCCTGGGGGCAGCAGAGAGGTGGGGAGATGAGTGGGAAACATAATCTATTAAAATATATATTTTTAGAAAATGCCACAATGATACCGAATACTTTATATGCCAACTCAAAAATAGTACCGTACTATTACAAAAATAAACTACCATATTTCAAAAGTTTCATTTTCCCTGATAAATTGCATTTGATGAAGTTATATCATGTGATACCTATGGGGCTCCCTTCTCAACAACAGAGTTAAAATCCAGAACTAGCATCTCTATGTATAAACACTATGAATTTCATGAGATTTATCCTAAATTAATGTTCAAGAAGAGCTTACTTTGAATTCATGTCACTATGAACATATAGCTGAACAAAAATAGCATTTAGCTTTGCTTGTTAATTATTTCAAGTTATTTCTTACAGAGTTATAATAATCCTGGATACATAAAGTGAAAGACTATTTTATGGAAATTAGCACATTACAAATCAACAACATTTTATTCAGACTCTTAGAAATAATGACATTGAGTAGAATACATTTAAACAATTAAAATTATATCTGCAACATTTGTATGACAGTTTCAATTAGGAAAAAGCTTAAATGGTTATGAAAAATGAGTTTATATATAAGATCAAAAGATTGTTTATTATGCATAACAGAATGACCATAATTATTTGTTCTTGTTTTTAAATTTTAACATAAATGCTTCAAATAACATTCCTCTCTGTTTGAACTTGACTTATAGAGTGAGAATTAGAGTGCTACTGTCTTTTCTATTTCTGGAAGGTGGATATGAGTCTATGTTAACAATATTATGGAGAAATGAATAATAAATTCACATATACAGTAACAACTTTTATAATACAATCTTATGATAAATTATTTCAATGCAATAAATATGCATCACTAAAGAGTTTTAGCTTCCTCTAGTACAAAAGCTATTATCCATGGCCTGTAACATCTTTTCTGACATAGAGAGTATGTACCTTCCGTATAAGGGCACCTCCTTTCAAGACATAAGTGTACCAGCATCATTGCATCCTTTGCCACAAATAACATTTTGATAGTCAGCTATGCCTACATAAGTGGCTTTGAGAATAGGGTATTCCATCACATAGACAAGGGCAGAAGTCTCTGAAGATAAGAATAAATATGTTTTACAATGTAAGGAAGACCAGTATAAAGTTAGAAGGTGAAAAGGAATATGGTATACCTGAATACACGGTATGAAAAAAAAGACTTACTTTTCCCTTGGTGAGACAAGTACTTAGAGACTTCTCAGAACACTCAATCAACATAGTTGATTGTTTACACTCTGTTGTTTCCTTTCTGCATTGGAACCTCAGAAAGTATAACTTTTTTTTCGGTCTTCCTCTTCCCATTTCCCATCTCTTGACAACAGTCACAATTATAAGCCTGCTTGCCTTGACAATCTCATTGAAGGTGCCCATAACAAAACGACTCCCTGCTCATGCTCAGATTTCTGTTGCTGAGCCTGCCAGCTTCCTCAACTTTTAACTCAAAAAGCATAATCTCTTTTTCCTTCAATTCCCCTGTTAGTTGCTAAGATCTCTTGGCCTGTAATTTATTTTCTCAAACTCCAATATTTTGTCTCGAAGTGGCTTTCTGAGTCTATTCATGAATAATCGATAAGGACCAAGAATGTACAAAAGATTCCCTGTGTCCTCTAGTGTCAGACATGTAAATAATTTTTCTATCATGAGCCACCTTATTTTGTCTTTGGTGCTTACTAGACCACCAAATGTGAGGTTCATTCAAGCAAGCTATGGAAATCTCAGTGCTTATAGATTCAAACCCTGATACAAACTGGAGAATGATTGGTGAGAATACTGTGCACAGAATACAATTGACAGGAAAATACTTCCTTAATGTTCATCAAATTAGGAAAGTTTAAAGTTAGCCATTGGAACTAGCAACTGGGTATTCTATTTTTAAATATTTTATTTATTATTCTTATTTTATGTGTATGAGTGTTATGCCTGCATGTAGGTAAGTGCACCTGTGTCGTGCAATGCCTGCTGAGGACAGAAGAGGCTGTCGGATCCCCTGGAACTGGAGTTATGGACAGTTGTTAGGTGCCACATGGGTGCTGGGATTCGAGCCCAGGTCTTCTGCAAGAACAGTCAGTGTTTTTAACCACTGAGCCATCTCTCCAGCCCCCAAAAACTGAAGCCAAGAGGGAGACAGAAACAATCTTAAGGCACAGATCTAGACTCTAGTAAGAGAACACTGTCCCTGAGGTATGGCATCCTGGAAATACCTATTAACTTAGCACCACAAAGGACCAGTGACTGGTCTTTTTTCTACCTTAATGATTGGGAGGCACTCTCAATTATTCTGACTCATGTATTGCATGTGTGAAAAAGAAAACTTGAACAATACTTTAAATTCTTAGTTCTCGAGGTCGAGGTATTTTATAGATTCTATGAAGCTATATAGGATGTTAACATGATACCATAATGGTACGAGTCCGTAGGGTTTGTGTGAAGAGGAGCATTAATCATGAGAACACAGGGAGTGGGCTGTAGTACACAGAGAAGTAGCCATTTCTCATTCACTGCAAGATATTACTCACATTCATTTTGTATATTTGAAACCTAAAAATATCCTAAGCCTTTAATTTCCATCTTTTGTTTTCCTTCCATTTCTTTTGCTTCTATATTGTAAGAAAGCTTAAGCTAATTTCTTAAATGATGGGCAGTCACCAAGAGAAGGACTCTGGGAAAGAGATCATCTTAAACATTCCAACCGTTCTTAAGAAATAATAAACCATTGAACTTTTCAGTAAATAAATCTGTGTCATTTTGTCTCAAGTAAATTTATAGCTACTATGTATTAGTTATTTGGATCTATCTCCACTAGCATCTACTAGATTAACTGAAAGAACTGATGCTAAACTAATATTTTTTAAGAAATATTTTATTTATTGTTTTTAATATTTAATGTGTAGTAGTGCATTCCCTGAATGTATGTATGTACACCCATGTCATGCAATGCCCACAGATGTCAGAAGAGGGCATCACATCCCCTGGAACTGGAGTTAAGGATGGTTGTTAACCACCAAGTCAGTATTGGGAACTGAACCAGCATCAACTGCAAAAGCAGCCAGGGCTCGAGACATATCTCCAGCCCAACAAATACCAACTTTTTATTTGTTTCATCACAATAAACTAGAATCCCAAAACTGAAATACAGGTAATGCTTTTCTTTTCCCTTTAATATACATGTGTTGTTTACTGTTTGATGTATTTTTAAAATTAATATAAGTGTATATAATCTAATGAATAAGTTTATTCATATACATTTGAAATGCTTTGGCATTTATCATTAAAAGTTCAGAGATTTGGCTGGGAGATAAATTGTTGGCAGACAACAGAAAGAATATTTTTTTAATATAAGAGAAAAAAATATGAAAATGTTCAAGTAAATAAATGGCTGAAAATGGAAAGCACATCTTTACACATTTTTCTACATTCAATGTGATGTCACTTGTTTGAAATCATCAATTTCTTATATGTAATAGGAACCAGATTTGCTTATGTTTAATGACTTTGCATGGACCTTATCATGAACATGATCACTTCTACAAGGATAAAGGATCTGATTTTGAAGTCAGTAATCTGTGGACTTAAAATTTAAGGTTGATTAGTTTAACTTCTGAATTCATTATTAGAAATGATGAGCATCTGTGCCATACCCAGGTCCTCCTGTTTTTGTGATTTGATGAAGCATAATAAAACAACAAGACATAAACTTAGATACTGAATCTTTATTATATTAACAATATGTGTCTTTGTTTAAAATCATCTTTGTCAAGAAACAGGTGAATTTTTTGATAAATATAATAGTATTTTGCATTAAAAAGTATGTCAAGTTAAAAAATATCAGTGAGTGCCAAGAGTGGAGGCATACACTTTTGACTCCAGCACTTGGGAGGCAGAGGCAGTTGGATGACTGTGACAGCTTGGGATGGGCTAAATAGTGAATTTCGAACCAGCTGCAAGAACTGCATAGTGAAACCCTGCCTC
>NW_008345684.1:687152-711311 GCF_000622305.1 Nannospalax galili | reverse complement strand
TTTACTGAATTTTCTAATGTAAAAATTTTATACTACCCTCCTGGATAATTCACAATTTACGTTTGTTTCATTATTAATCCTTTTTATAGGTGAGCAAGAACTTTACAAAAGTCTATTTTAATAAACGTTAATGGAGCATTCTAGTGATAAATAGAAGCCATTTCACACTTTATGTAAATTATATCAAATTTCTTATGCTAATGTTGAAATTTTCTAATGTAAAAATTTTATACTACCCTCCTGGATAATTCACAATTTACGTTTGTTTCATTATTAATCCTTTTTATAGGTGAGCAAGAACTTTACAAAAGTCTATTTTAATAAACGTTAATGGAGCATTCTAGTGATAAATAGAAGCCATTTCACACTTTATGTAAATTATATCAAATTTCTTATGCTAATGTTGATGTTGTTCAGTGACAAACATGACTATCACCAGATGATCTTGGTGAATATTTGAAGTACCTTATAAATCGAATTTATTCATACTAACTTTTATTAATCACTATATACACAAGAATCTTTTTTCTTTTCATTTTTTAAAAAATTAGTGTGAAAATAACACCAATGGAGAAGATAATTTTATCACTGAGAGGTGGCCATGGTGGCACATGCCTTTAATCTCAGCACTTGGGAGGCACAGGCAGGCATATCTCTGTGAGTTCAAAGCCAGCCTGGTGTCTAGAGCGAATCCAGGCCAGCTGCACCTACAGGGAGACCCTGTCTCAAGAAGAATATATATATATATACTCACTGAGAAATAAACATCTTGATTATTCTAGTACACATACACATTTACTTTTGAGGAACAATTTAAATATTTAAGATAAATTTTATCACTAGATGGAATCATCATATTGAAAAAGAAATGTTTATTTCTGCATTGTATTATGTGAATTTTAAATTTAAATATAATTTAATAGATATTTTGTGAAGGTTATATAAACTTTTCCATGTATTATTGATTAGAATAATAAGTCCTCATAACGTGATTCATAAGAAACCCTAAAAACGATATCTTTAATGGGCTGGAGAAATGAGTCAGTGGTTAAAAGCGCTCGCTACTCTTCAGAGAACCTGAATTCAGTTCCCAGCACCTTTGGGTGACTAACAACTAACACTTAATGAATTCCAGGGAATCCAATACTCTCTTCTGGCCTCCATGGGCATTGCCTGACACCAGTACACATACATACATGTAGTCAAAACATTCATACACATAAAATAAAAACAAAACGTATACAAAGTATATTTAAATCTATATCTCTAGATAGGTTGACTAGAGTCAGCAGACGGACAAGCACTGGGGAATGGCTGGGGGTGCCAACCATACAGTGGACAGTAAAAGTAATAGGGATGACAGAGTATATGGGCTCCAGTGTGGGGGAAGGGAGAGGCTATGGAGGTGCCGTTTGGGAAGTGGGTATTTAGATGAATAAGATTGTGTGGGATGTTTTGATATGATATACACACCAAAAAAATCAACAACAACAACAACAAATATATACCAATAAACATTTGCTTACAACTCTTGAAAAATTATGTTTAAATATAGATATTTCAATAATGTGAAAGGTATAGTTTAAACTTAAATTGCATTGAATAGTGTTAATATTTTTTTTAACAATGGGATCTTCTAAAAACCCTGTTTTTTTAAAATGTAAAAAAACTGCAGCTGGGAATATGACTCAGCAGTTAAGAGCACTGATTGTTCATACAGAGGACCCAGGTTTGATTCCCAGTACCCACATGTCAGTTAACAACTGTCCATAACTCCAGTTCCAGGGGATTCAATGTGTTTTCTGACCTCTGCGGGCATTGCTGGAAACAGGTTCACTTATATGCATGCAGGGTATACACTCATACACATAAAAAATATAATAAAAACATTTTTTACATTCATGGTCAGTGTTTTATTCTTTGAAGAATGGTCCTAAAACATCACACCAATAAGGCTGAAAAGTAAAGTTTAAAATAGACAGTGTTATAAAAATCAGTTATAACACATGTAGTGATCGGTCATTCTAAGGAATTTTGATCTTAGAGCTAATGATGCACCCTGTTTAAAATTAAAAAAACTAACATATTATATAAGTGGAATTTTTGCTTAGTACTAGAAAAAGTCAATACTCAATCACCAAACCCATAACAAATATGAATACTTCTTTTGTTTAAATGAAACATCATTCAGCTACTATCCATTAATAACAAAATATTATTTTGAAGCTAAATTTAGGTCTTTTAATATCTATAAACCTGTGGAAAAAGGAAATATTCATTTATAAATCCCTGTTGTTTTTGTAGCTGCTGTTGATTCTGTTTTCCTTCCTAAAATCTATATGAATTTAACAATTTATAGGACTTATCTGAAAATATGAAATATATTTTCCAGGAAAAAGAAAAACATAATATCAGACATTTTCTTATAGCTAATAGGAGTCAATTTCTTCAACAACTATCAGGAAAAGCATTCAAAACTTATTTGAAAACTATTACTTTATAACACATTTATTTGATAAACAATTTAAATATACAAGTTAAATTATCTGTATTTTTGCTTCTTACCGTGGCAGGAACCCTCAATTTCTTCATATCCTATACTGCAGATGCACCTTCCAAGAGGAACCAGCCAATCTCCATCAGCTCCACAGTACAGTTTAGGAGTATCACGCTCTTCAGCACTCTTCACGCAAGAGCCTCGCACTTCAACCAAAGAGGAAGAATCAACCCTTGGGATAGTGTCAGGAAACATGGCCAAGTTCCGAACAGTGAAAGGGCATTTTTTGTAGAAAACACGGACTGAGACCAGGGCAATACATGCCCCAATATCTTGAAAAGCCAAATAAAATCCTTTCCTTTCTATAGGGCCCACTTCACGAATTTCAGTGTTGAGTTTAAGGATGCGATCACCCAAATCCATCTGGGTAAAACTCTCATCAGCAGCAATTGTGTCGATCTTTGTATATTGGTTTGGCTTGAATTTAGTTCCATGGGACTCATCTGATTCTATATAATACAGATTAAATGTTTCCTTGCAAGTTCCCAAGACCCATGGGATACTGTTACAGTCCCTCAGAGTGAACTTCATTTCCACATAAATTTTCTGAGCAGCATCACGGGAAATCCAGTTTGTACGAAGCCAGTTGTTTTGGTTGGGTTCCATGACATTGCATACTTGGTAAGTATGGATGGGCCTATTGTGTTCATCCATTTCAGTGATGGCATCCCACTGTAAAAAAGAACAAAAGAATTGAATGATCATAAAGCCACAGCATATTACAGAAATGACCACTTCAGACTGCTTTAAAAAAAGAAAAAAATGGATTTTTAAAAAGGATACAGATGAAGCTTATAAAGCAATGAGGCAGCATTTTAACTATGAGCCTCTGGTTGAGATCCTGAAACCCCTTTGCTGGTTTCCTGCATTATTTATTTATTTATTTATTTATTTATTTATTTATTTATTATTTATTTATTTATTTTTGTAAATGAGTGCTATGCTTCCATTTATATAAGTGCATCCACGTCATGCAGTGCCTGGTAAATACAGAAGAGAGCATCAGAACTTCTGGAACTGGAATTATGGAAGGTTGTTACCTATCATGTGGGTGTTGGGATCCAAATCCAGGTCTTCTTTAAGAAGAGCCAGTGCTCTTAATGCTGAGCTGTCTTCTCCAGACCCATATTTTGCATTCTTACATTAATTATGTGGCCAAGGACATCTTTAATATTTCAAGTTTCCCTAACTACAAAATGTAATTGATAATAATACCTGCCTTATATGGTTGTTGTACCACATATGCTGTTTATGTAAAGCAGTTAAAATAATTTGTGGGGAATGGGGTTGGAGAGGTGGCACAGTGGGTAAGAACACATAGGCTCCAAGTATTTGGACCCTTGGTCCCAGTTTTTGGTGCTGTTTAGGGAAGGTCATGGAAGCTTTAGGAGGTGTGGCCATGGTGGAGGAAGAAAGTCACTGGAGATCACTTTGAGAGTTCTCAAGCATTGCCAGATTTCCAGTCTCTCACTCTTTCCTTTGCCTGCTTGAAGATGTGATTGATTGTTTTTCTGCTCTAGCCACCTTCTGCTACCATTCCTACATTATGAACTCTTAGGCCTTTGGAAGTGTAAGCCAAATAAACTATTTATTCTATAAGTTCCCTTGGTCATGGTGTTTTATCACTACAATAGAAAAGAAACTAATACATTGACTCCATGAGAAATGTACTCTGGATTTCCCAATTTATCCTCATATTTAATTTGAGATGTGTTTGACAGTAAGACATGAATTACTCATACGGATATTTTGAGATACATAAGGGGCATCCAGTGCTACTTCAAACACTGGCAGATTTTAAGCATTATTAAAGCACTGTTAATATCTAATAAATCACTATTGACAATGACAGTAAGTTTAAGTCACTATGTCCATACATTCTGATAATCAGTTTCCTGTGAATAAAGTGCTTGAGGATGGGACAACTTGACTCTGTAATTAGCAGTTAGCAACAACTGAACAAGAAGATCATTAGTCAAATAGCCAACAGTCTACCATCATGCTATCACCAACCATTTTAAACACTCCATGGATGTGTTGAAAAAAAAAAAAAACACAAAATGATCTCACTGCTGATTGTTCTGTTTACCCCAGGCCGTTTACAAACAATTTGTATCATATTTCTTGCTATCATAAGCCTTCACTAGTGAACTCCAGATGACCTTGCACCTATTTAAACCTAGTCCTAGTCAAGATGGGGAGTACCTCCCCAGGTGTCCTAGCAGAGGAAGGCTGTCACTGGTGCTAAAGAGCTGAGGCTGTGATTGATGCAATTAAAAGTCTACATTCATGTAGGGTGCACTATGATTCGTCCAAATACCCTACTCTGGATAGGAACAAGGTGTTCAGACAAACTAAATGAATATGACACATAACACTCTCCTCTGCCTTTTCCCCTAATGTTGCAGCATTATGTTCAATAAAAGGTTTATCTCTAGTGGTCTTTACTTACCCACATTAGTAGTGTGGTGTTAAAAACAAAGGAATAAGGAGCAGAGACAGCAGAAAGGCAGTGAATGGCTGAGGTAGTGGATCTTAGCAGGCAAGAGGCCACACTGAAAGCAGCAAGCAAGCAGATGGCTACTAGAGAAGAAGCTGGATCCCGAGAGTGACCCAGACCGGAGAAGAAAGGTGGCATAAGAGATGGCAGTAGAGGGAGGCATGCTGAGGGTGAAGAAGAGCCAAAATCTCCAAGGAGATAGGGATGAGAACTTAATTGTAGGCCCTGATCCCTGGAACAGTTTCAGAGAGCTGTCAAGTCTCTTTAGGGCCAAAGGTCTCAGACACTCCAGGCCCAGACTTGTAAGAAGACATCCTAGGTCTATGCAAATGCTGTTAACACTGATGGCTGTTACGGGCTAAGGAATCTCAATACCTACAACTGCTCCTAAGTTGCAGTGCCAGCAACATCCAAAGGACATAGAAACCAGAAGCTTCTGAGGCATGTGTAGCACTATTGCAGTTGTAGAGCAGAGAATCCTGATTACAGACCTGCATAAGGGTTGGATCATTAAACATGCTACCTGGTACCATTGTCACCTCTCTGCTGCTGGCATACACTCAGAAGTACAAAAGCTGCCAAAGAGTAGGACTTAAGAACATCTCTTTGCCCACCCGTGGTTTCTATCTTGATATAGTAAAGGTCCCTGGACACCTGATTAGCAATATTTTGATAGACAGTAAACATAGACAAGACCTTAGGTTAATTAAAGCAATATTTATCATTTTCAGGACATAATAATATAATAGTTAAGCTGTATTTTTATAGTTTAGGTTACAGTAGAGAGATTTTTCTAGTTACTTTCTAGTGCTGTGATAAAAAGAAGACTAAAACCAACTTGGGGAGGAGAGTTTCCTTGGCTTACAGCTCATAGTCCACCATCAAAGGAAGTCAAGTTGGGAACTCAGGACAGGAGGCTGGAGCACAGACACATGGAGGATAGCTGCTTACTGATTTGCTCCTCTGGCTCATGTTCAACCTGTATTCTTATTCAGCACAGAACCATCTCCCCAGGAGTGGTATTGCCACAGTGGGTTTGGCCTTACCACATCATTCAACCATTAAGAAAATGTTCCCCCAGACATGGCCACAAGCCAATCCAATGGAAGGAATTACTCAACTGGGGTTCCCTCCACCCAGGTCTGTCAAGTTGGCACCTGAAGCTATCCATCACAATTGATCCCTTCTCGGCTTGACACACAGATGTATTACTATTAAACCATAACCTTTTCATTTCTTATCCCCAAGATAACATGTCACCATTAATATTACAACATAAACCAGTAAAATTTTGAAAGTCCAACAGTTCTTAAGATACCCAAACACTTTAAAAATTCAGTCTCTTTTAAAAGTCTTTTAAATGTGGGCTCTTGTAAAATTCAAAACAAGTAGTCTTATTTCAAAAGGGAAGAATTGGGCACACTTAAGCAAAAGCAAAGTCCAGTTAGGCCTCCATCATCTACACCTCTTACAACATTATCTTCTGATATTCTGCACAATAGGTCACTGAGCTGCAAGCACTTTTCTAGTCCAAAGCTCAAAAACTTCCACAATCCTCTCAAACATATGGTCAGGCTTGTCACAGCAATACCCCATAATACTACTACCAAATTTTGTTCTAGTTACTTTCTATTGCTGTGATAAAAACTCACCAGTATCAACTTGGGAAGAGAAGGGTTTATTTGGCTTACAGCTCATAGTTCATCATCGAGGGAAGCCCAGGTAGGAACACAGCACAGAAACCTGAAGCACAGATCATGAAATGAACACATGCTCAGAGATAGTATCATCTGCAGTGGGCAAGGCCTTCCCTCACTACTCAACAAGCAATAAAATGCTCCATAGACATGGTCACAGACCTACCTACACAATTTGAGGAAATGCCTCTACTGAGGTTCCCTCTGCCCAGATGTGTCAAGTTGATAGTTGAAGCCATCCAGCACAGAGAAACAATAAAAAATATAAGCAATATGGTAGAAAATAGAGGAATAAGTCAGGAAGATGAGAAGAAAGTTACAATTTTCAGTAGAATTGCTATAGTTATTTTTATTAAGGAAGTTGTAGTTAGGCAATATCTTACAGAAAAAGAAAATTCAAAGAGCAAATAGTAAGTACAAATATCCCAAGGCAAGCATTTAATACAGTTTAGAACAATAAGTATGTTGAAATTTGCCATATTCCCTGAGTTAGATCACTAGATTTTCCTCCCTTTATTTTATGTTAAATATCATCAATCTGACAGTTAATTGCATGGTAATATACTGCTACTCTTCATAAAAGAAATTTAAAAAGATATTTGAGTACCTTGAAATCAGTTGGCATTGGTATTTATATATCTCAACTTGCATAATTTTATGATGCATATTTAGAGTATACTTGAAATTGTGTACTTATAAAATGATTTTTAATAAGTAGCATTCAGGAATCTTTAAAGATTTTTTGAGAAAACATGTTGATCATCAGAGAGTTTACTTCTGTTAGGGTATATTAACAACACATGTTTGCTATAGCAGGTAAGTGTCTTATTTCTTGACACCATACTTCAGTGATTTAGAAAAAGATTAGTTAACACAATTTATTTGTAGTTTCTCATTTTAACTTGTTATGAATCAACTTAAATTAACAGAATTGAGTATAGTATCCAACAGAATTTTTTGACACAAAGTATTTTAATTATCTACTATAAATTTGTACAAATAATTAAATAATGCAGCAGGTAAGTTTAAATCTCCATCAATAAATTCTGTTAAATATCTTGCATAAATTTCAGAGAATATTTTTTCCATAATAATAAGTCCCTTTCAAACAATTTTGTACAATTCATCTATTTCTTGTCAGGATTATGTACACCTGTCATCAAATGAAGACTGATATATTAATCCATCTGTCTAATGCCTTTCATCTTGGCAATACTGAGAGTCTTTTGCTACTCTCATACTTAAAATTAAAAGCAATCTAGAACTTTTGGGTCATTTAAGGTGCCAACAAACACTGTAAATGTATCAAGTATGAGATAGATAATGCAATAAAATCTGAAAAGATCAAAAATGCCCTAAATTCTATGTATTTTATACACAAGGCAACTTCAACAGTACTCAAATACTCATGCAGTGATTATTCTTGCCTTGGATAAATTTCTGATCAGATCTGATGTTGTTTCTAATGGAAGGTATGCTATGGTTGCCTGTACTGCATCTTTTACTGTCCAATGTAAGAGTGGAGAACTTTGTTCCAGGAAATTATGTTTTAACAATTACATTTTTAATCCTTTCAGGTTATATCTCTTTTGGAGTAAAGATATTAATGTGCTGGGTATGGTGATGCACTCTAATCCCAGCACTTAGGAGCAGAGGTAGGCAAATCTCTGTGAGTTCAAAGACAGCCTGGTCTACATAGTGAGTTCCAGTTAAGCTGGGGTTACAGGGAGACTGTAGTGGTTTGAATGAAAACATCCCCCATAGGCTCCAAGTATTTGGACATTTTGTCCCCAGGCGATGGCACTGTTTTGGAGGTTTTAGAAGATGTGGCTATCCTGGAGGAAGCATATCACTAGGGATGAGCTTAGAGAGTTCTTAAGCCTTGCCAGATCTCCAGTTGCTCTCTTGCTTCCTGTGCCTGTGTGATGATGTGAGAGCTTAGCTTCTACTGCTCCTGCTCCAGCCACCTCCAGTTACCAAGCCTCCCCACCATGATGGACTGTAATTCCCCTGGAACCATAAGCTCAAATAAACTCTTCCTCTATAAATTGCTTGGGTCAGTGTTTCCAGCAGAGCAACAGAAAAGTGACCAATACAAAGACCCTGTCTCAAAATGACCAAAAAATATATTAATATGTTCATCAATCAATTCCTAAAATATGAGACTAATACTTAAAATGGTGTTTAGATCATAAGACCCCCCACCTATAGCTGAGGAGCTATTGACAGTTGATATCTGCTAGGAGAGGGAGACTGATTTTTCTTTGGGGGTGTAATCACTGGTATGTTGCCCATACTCCAGGGAAGGGACACACACCAATGGGCACACAGGCAGCACTGATTGGATTTCTGGTTTAGTAAAAAATAAATCAAAGATAGGACATGGAAGGGGGGCATGTTGAAGGAAGATGGGGGGAAGTTGGGGAGAAGAATTTGGCGTAACTATGATAAAACAACATTTGCATATAAATTCTCAAAGAAATAATAATATTGTTTTAAAAATAAGATAAAGCAGTATTTCTTGATTTTGCCATATACAGAAAGTTCCAGAAATGACATTAAAGCAGATATGAGGTTTGGAATTTGGACTTCCAATAAAACATTTCACATAATAGTGAAAATATAGTTGACAGCACATTTCAAAGTAGCAACGGAACACTATCTATAATAAGTATGCTAAGAGTGAGTGTTCATGAATTGACACAGCTTGGAAAACTTGGCTATGAAGGAAGTCCTTGGATTGGACTTTAAAATATTAAAAGATTCAGTAAGGCAACTGAGAATGGTGATTCACTCCTGCTTATAACTCTAGCACCCATGAGGCTGAGGCAGGCACATTTCTAAGCTCAAAACCACCTGGGATACATAGTTTCAGGGCAACTTGGGATACACAGTTATATCTTGTCACAAACTAATTAACTAGCTAGCTAACTATTATTCAGTAAGGCAGAGAAAGTATTAATGTATCAAGCTCATATTCCTATATAGAACAAATATACAACTTATTTTTCTAGGGAAATATTTATATGGGAATAATGCATAAATTACAACATATAGTGTGCATCCAATCTGCCATTCAGTTGCTTATTTGTGTCAGCTGCTTGCTTTTAAAATCGTAGTCATTGAATCAAATACTCTAGCTCCTCTATATAATGTCACAGGTTTTGCATCTGGAATATTTCCCAAAGTCCTCCATGCCAAAAAGAGTTCCTTTCCATCTCTTTTCAGCATTGGGAGATGGTGGAAACCTTAAGAGATGGGATCCGGTAAAAGGAAGTTAGGTCATTGGTGACGGGGGTATTCTAGGGATCTTTGACCCTTCCTCTCTCTACTTTTGTTTCCTAACTGCCTGGAGGTAATCAGCCCTTTCATTACTACTAACATCCTGATGAACAACAATGCTTTAAGCTCAAATGCAATGAAACTATCACCCAGCCATTTCTCTCTATAATCTGATTTTTCATATATTTTGTCATAGCAGCAGAAAATGTTATATAATAATAATTCATTGAATTATAATGTAGAGAGAGCTCATCAAAGTAGAGCATATCATACCTTTTTGCAGAGAAGAATATGCATATTATTTCTGTTTTTATGGTTAGGATATGTGATACAGAGAGTCTTTTCTGCGGTTATTTTGTGAGCAATTTATGTCAAGGAATGAATGGCTAAATGAAAAATAAAGTAATGGATAAATGTTTAGAAACTTGTTCCATGAGACGTTCTGGTTACATAAGAATGTGTGTAGCCCAAAGGATTCATTATTTCATGTGCTGCAAGATCAGCTTAAATATAATGACCTTGAGAAAACTGCTTACCTACTGACTCTTCATTGCTGATGACATCAATCTAACACTAACTAGATACTTTCATTTTCAAGATGTGAGCATGGAATTTAAAAGTAATAAAGTAATCGCCTGGTGTTAGACTAAGGACAAATTCAAAATTTTCTAATTTTATTTTCTACATTTTATGATGTTTTGATATTTCAATAATTCTATGAAAATATTGTACCTCCAAAGGCTGGCAAGTTCTTAAAGAAAGCAATAGGCTTTTTCCCATTGATGGGGAAAGGGAAAGACAATGTCTTACAGGGATAGGACTGTTGCTGGGCCCAGTGAATGAATCAAATGAAGGACATTTGGGAATTCAAAATTAGCTTTTTAAAAAATATTTTATTTATTTTTCTTATTTTATGTATATGAGTATATTACCTGCATGTATGTAAGTGCACTGGGGACATGCAATGCCCATGGAGGTCAGAATAGGGATTTAGATTCCCCTGGAATTGGAGTTACAGATGGTTGTGAGCCACAATGTGGGTGCTGGGAATTGAACATGGGTCCTCTGCAAGAGTGCCCACTGCTCTTAACTGTTCAGACTTTGCTCCAGCCCCCAAATAAGCTTTTAAAATTTAAGAAAATACCATATGGTTTATTTCTAAAACTAATATAGACAGTTGGAAAGCTAATGAACATTTTCCCAGTGAAAGTGATAAATACTGGTAATTTACTTAAAGTACATAGCAGAAGAAAAGATCCATTGCCTTCCAACTAGCATGCTTACCTCTGTATCTCTGGAGAGGAGAGGGGAAAATCATATTCCAGATACCTTGGAACCCTGAATTGCTACAAAGCTGGTCTAACTGAAGAAGGGAAAGAATTAGTAAAAACTGATGTTATGATCAATGTCCATTGTATACTTTCGTGAACATCATCTTATGAAATCCCATCAAATAATTTTAAGATAGAAAACAAACATCCTATAAATGTTTTTTAAAAATCTGTTATCAGGTACCTTGAAAATACAGAATATGAGAGGAAGAATCCTAATAACATTGAAAGCTCAGTAGCTGGACAAATGTTTAGATTTTTTCCTATGTCTTCAATGAATAGTACTTATAGAACTTATTATCTATTTGTTATAAAATCTATTTTCATTCTTCTCTCTCTGTCTAATAACTATATCAATATTTTTAAGTCCTCATTTACTTCTTCCTTAATTTCAAACAGACCCATATATTTGCTAAAAGGAACAGAAATAAGTCTAGAAAATATATTTTTTTTTCTTTGTTGTCCTTCAACATGAGATTATGATAAAGGAAAAATCATCACAGAAAGAATGCAACAAACCTTTGTTTCAGCTACACACTCCAGGACAAAGACAAAATACTGATTTAAATTGTCTAACATCCGATCAATAGATGAATAAGTATATTAATGAAAGGGAATATTTTTCAGCACAAATTGGTAGACACACATGACAAAGGAACAACACATGACAAGTCCATGGTTTCCCGTTTGGTTCTCTACAAAACTTACTCCCAAGTGTTTTGCAGTATATGATTTTAGTGATTTTTTTTTTTTTCTGAGCAACTATATTGAAGTAGGGAAGGGAGCCGGAGAGGAGAAAATCTTCAAGTTCATTCAATGAATGAGAATGGCAGAAAATGAAAAGAAGCTTTGATTTGATAAAGTAACAGAAAGTTCAGCTGTCCCAAATTTTCTTCTTATCTTGCACCAGCCAAATAAGCTACCGGTGTTATATGTACATGGGCATCCTGTTCTGTAACACTGTACTAGAATAATTTGTAAACTCTATGCATATAATATTCTCTATCAAAGGAAAGCTTCTTAAAGGGCCTTCTTATTCTAATTTAATATTTTTCTCAGAACTACTTATTAACTTTGAGTCAATATACTAGCATAAACTTAGAAAATTAGCCCCCTGAATTTGGCTGCCAGGCATGTACTTAACATAAATCTGTTTTTCAAGCAAAATAGCGAAGACTCTGCATTTAAATGATAGCTAGTTTCACAGAATAAAGCAAAGAGCTAAATGTATCCAGTGAAGATGCATTTCCATCTCACTTTGGGCAAACATAAAACTTTTAACTTTTTAATTATAAATCAAAGCTACTTAATTAAAAGGTACAAATTAGTAGTATATCTAGAAGACAACAACTGAGACTAAGATTTATGAATAAATGTGTTATTTTGGTGAATTTCTCATATTAATAGGCCAAGCTATTAAAACAATAAGAATAATTTCCACTAGGAATGAATGCTTCCCCCATTTAAAAAGTTGTCAAATATTCATGAAGATTAAGAATTCTATAATAGAGTCCATTTTCTGTATGCCCAAAGGCCTTAAATCAAAAGACAGGATTTTTACTTAACCAATTAATAACATGTTGCAAATACCATCTTAGAATATTTATAGGATTAATGCATGGAGATGGCAAATACCAATCTTAATTACACTGTCATCTATTAAAAAATACATGAATGCCAAGACATGTTTCACTTGACATCACAAGTACAGAAAGCACAGAAAAACCATATTTTAATAAACTCTTATAAGATAGACAGAATGAAGCTTATGGGCCTGGTTTTATAAATAAGAGAACAGATTTAAAGGAAGGAATTGACTCACTTGAGTTTATAAAAACAAAAATAATCTCCCACAAAACAGCAAAATTAAAACAATGAAAAATGATGCATGTCAAATGAAGGCGTTAAACCCAAATAAATTTCAGTTCAATGTGCCCTCTAGGAGAACAAGGGATTTTACTTGATCCATCATCATTTTGTCATTGCTTGAGATTATAATTGTAGATTCAGTTCTTAATATTTGTTCAAAAAACTGAATAATGAAATGTTTTGACTCTAAGTTAACCAGTTCTGAATATTTTTATTAACTAGAGGCTGGCAACCTGTTGAGTCAAGATTCTAAATGCCATACATGAATGAGAGCTATATGAACATCAGCAATCTCCTAAGTTACTGATCTTATTTTAAAGACAGCAGAATTAGTTGATACAGATAGATCGCGATGTACAGGAGCCTGGCCCACACAAATATGTCCTGGATGACAGGATATCTCCACATGGTTCCAGTTACCAGCCCTAAATGCCTCATATAAAATGCATTAAAGAGCTATATTGAAGTGCATTTTTAACAATGTAATTTTGTTTTTTCTCTCTATATAATATAAACCACTTGGAAACCTCATAAATTTAGTAGAGACAAATGATTTATACCTTTGCCCTCTCACTGGTCAAGTGTTTTCCTAGAGGACAGTAAACTGAAATAATAAGGTAGTCCAAGGAAGCTCCTGGAGAGCAAGTGTCAGCAACCAGAATAAAGCAGTGTGCTTCCACAGACTGCCGTTCCACACAGCGTATGCTTTGGGAGATACCAGCTGCATTTGTCCTAGTGCAATATTCCTAGAGGATAAATTCTTGAGATTGGGTTTGGCTATCCAGTGGATGTCCTCATACATATGATCCGTTAAGAGAGCTTCTAATGCAGACAAATAGTGGGCATGTAAGCTGGGTAAAGAAACACAGTCTGCCAAAGGTTTCCCTGAACCCTTCGCCTCCAGCCTTTGACCAAACTACCAGCATGTAGGTTTGACACATAAAAGAGTCATGGGGATCTCATTCTGGACATCCCTTGGCTCCCTGTACCTTGTAATGTTCATTAAAAGTGTTCAGATGAGATACACAGCACATAGTGTATAAGACAGGTCATTTATTGTAGAGCAGTTGAGCATTACTCTCTAGGGGTGAGCAGACAATGGCTGAAGAACCACTATGCCAGTCTACATTTTAGGTAGGCTTTCTTGTATTTCTAAAGTCTCTAGAACAAGCAGCTTTTTCTGAGGGGTATTTTCCTGTGTAGGTGATTGGCAGCAAGGGGGAAATGGTGTGTCCTTGTTCTATATCAGAACAGAGTGATGGCAATCTTTAGAGGTTTAAACACTTTTCTGTTAGTGACCTTTCAGGCTGTTTAGAATGCTATCTCCTCCTAGGCCCAGAGATATGACTCATCCCATTCTACTAACCATTAATCAGAATCCTAAAGTTTCAGTTCTTGGTTTTACATGCTGACGACCATGAGGGACAAGTCCACCCCCAATGACCTCTAAGCCTGCTACTCTCTAACTGCCTAACAGAAGTCAAAGGAAATTTTCTAAATAGAATTCTAACCATACTCTATCAAGGTAAATTCTTGCTAAATTTGTTCACACATATTTACAGCTTAGTGAAAAGCAGTGTTCTGCTTTGATTTGTGTTGCTGTGATGAAACACTGACCAAAACCATCCTAGCGGGGTGAAAGGGTTGGCTTAGTTTACAGTCCAACACTGAGGGAAATCAGGGCAGAAACTCAAAGCAAAACCTTGGAGGCAGGAACTGAAGCAGAAATCATGGAAGAACACTGCTTACTGGCTTGTATCCCCTGGGATTGCTCAGTTACCTTTCTTATATAGTCCAGACGAACCTATCTAGGAATGACATTGCTCACAGTGGGCTGGACCTTCCTCAGTCAATTAGTAGTCAAACAACTGCCCCACATACCTTTAATCCCAGCATTCAGGAAGCAGGGGCAGGTGGATCTCTGTGAGTTCAGAGTTACATAGTGAGGCCCTGTCTCAAAAAAAGAAAGAAAGAAAGGAAGAAAGAAAGAAAGACAGAAAAAAATGAAAGAAAGAAAGAAAAGAAAGAAAGAAAAAATGAAAAAAAGAAAAGAAAATGTCCCACAGACATGCCTACAGGCCAATGTAATGGAAGAAATTCCTCAGTTGAGATTCCTTCTCCCCAGGTGACTCTAGTTTGTGTCAAGTTGACAAAAAACTAGCTAGTGCAGTTGACCCCTTGTCAACTTGACACAGAAACACAACACTATTTAACCACAAACTTTCCTTTCTTGGTTATCCCCAAGATCTCACATATAAAACATAGTGTAGCTTTAACGAACTGTCCACCAGTCTTTAAAATATTTCAATGCTTTAAAAGTTCATTATCTCTTAAAAGTCCAAATTCTCTCAACTGTGAGCTCCTGTAAACTAAGTTATATATTGCATAGTACAAGAGAGAAGAACCAGGGCACAGTTATAATCAGATCAAAGCAAAGTCCAAATCCATAAATATAAGCAGCTCAGTTCCAACTCAGATCTGGCACTCAATCAAGGTCTTCTGGGCTTCAAAGGGCTTAAGTAGCTCCACTTCTCCACCTCTGCCATGCAGCACGCATAGTTTGTATGGTGGATTCAGGCTCTGTAGCACACCTTGGTGATCATTTCTTTTTTTATTTTATAATTTATTTTATTTATTTAATAACCACATGCTTAGAAGAAGCATTTCATTACAGCTTTAACAGATTTGATAACAATTTCCAGAGAAAATATACATCTCTTTCAAAAGTGGCTATACATTTTTAGGTTCACAGTTGAATTAATACAGTTATATAATAATGAACTCAGTACAAACCCTGTAAGACATAAAATTGAATGAGTTTTTAACCTTTAAAAAAGATCTTCAATTCATTTTAAAATATACAGTTTCCTACAGAAAGACTCATTGTTTTTGCTACTAACGCTTAGATGTTGACACATGTGTCTCTAATCTCTATGTATCTGATTATTACTAGTCACAGTCATTTATGCTTGGATCCTTGGCACCTGAGAATGGATATAAAGTCATCAAGTAAATTTCAATGGTAATGTTTATCACCTCTACTAATTAACATGAAGTTTATTTTTATACTTCCTCCTCAAATACAACTCATTGTTTTTATTTGTTGATTTTTGTGTATATATTATACAGAACATCCCAAACAATCTTATTCAGCTATACATCCATTTCCCAAATGGCACCCTCCCATAGCTTCCCTGCCCCACTGGAGCCCATATACTCTGTCATCCCTGTTACTGTCCACTGTGTTGTCAGCACCCCAGTCATTCCCAGTGCTTGTCCATCTGCTGAATATAGTCAGCCTATCTAGAGATATTTGTTTTAGGAAGGTCAGCTGTTCCTCATCTAGCAGCAATCAGTTGTCAATATTCCTTTAGATAAGATTGGGGTATGCTGTTCATTTTCCCAGTTCTATGCTGGGTTCCTGTTTGCGAGTCTCTTGGGCCATCCCGGGCACAACTCAAAGGAAGGTATTTCCTGTATGGGATTGTTTCTTGTTATGTAGCCTTTAGCTATACATATGGACTCTCACAAAATTATATTGACCCCTTTAATCTTTGGTTATACTTTCCTTTTGGGTGTTTAAGACCATACAGTTGGCCCAGATAAACCAATTTATTTTTGTCCTCAAGGCCATTTGAGGTTCTGTTCCTCAGGGGTCACATGGGCTTGGGAGGAGCTCCTGTATCCTTTCTTTTTCCAGTTCTGTCTATGTGAAGATAACTCAAAGTCCTGCTCAACAATGGCTGGCATTGCTTGGAAGCATAGAGGAAGTGTTTCCTCTGTGTTGACCCTCCTCTTTGTAGACTGGACACAGGTTCAAGTCCATCTCATTGGGTCTCCTTGGCCTCTTTGATCAAGAGGACAGGCGACTCACCACAGTTATAGGACATTTTGAGTGATGCTCATAATCCCCTGGAACTTAGCCTAGGAGTGCAAAGAGCAAAAACTGTCCTTTATTTCCCTTTGACTAAATTAGCATAGGCCTCAAAGTATGGCTGCTTAATATCCAAGGAGGTTAATTCCACCAGTATGGTATTTTTAATTACCACATGCCATGTCTATAAAGCTTGGACAAAGACCAAATATTCTCAGATAAACCTTACCTAGACATATGTTCCTTGATCTAGTATGTATAAGTTGTCAGTAGGTTTTTGACTAATATGGTTCCCTCTGGTTTTCAAAAATAGCTAGGCATTATTTATCTCTCACATTATCTAACTCTTCCACAATGGTATCCCCATTTAAGGTGCCACCCAAAATATTAAAGATATCTGCAATGATAATTTTAATCTTTAAAGAAAGAGATTGAAGAAGACATCAGAAGATGGAAGGACCTCTGTGGCCTAAATTCTCTCTGGGTCTCCTGAGAGATCATACAAACCATATAATATATTTTATGTGAGTTTATTAACTTACAAAGGAATGAGACCCTGTTCCTAGCCTCTGGCCAACGCAATTCACAGCCTGCCTTATCAGACAGTGCCACGCCTATAGCCACCCCCCTCACTAGCATTCACTCATGCCTCTGGGGCCAGCAATCTCGCCCCAGGTCCACAGGGACTCAGTCCATTCTGCCTTTGAGTTGCTGCATTGGCTGCGAGTTTCCTACACCATCATGCTCTACCAGTGGCTCCTGGCTTCCATCCCAAGATGGCTCCCAGCTTCCCTTCCTCATTCCTGCTCCATGTCAGGCCCTGCCCATTAGAGGAACCAGCCAATCTGGAGACAACCTCCCATGCTCATAGACTGGAAGAATTAATATTGTGAAAATAACCATCCTACCAAAAGCTATTTATAGATTCAATGCGATGCCAATCAAAATCCCCATGACATTTTTCACAGAATTGGAAAACACTATCCTAAGATTCATGTGGATGCACAAAAGACCTCAGATAGCCAAGCAACCCTAAGCAGTAAGAGCAATTCATGGGGGAATACTATACAAGATTTTAAACTGTGTTTCAGAGCTATAGAATTAAAAACAACATGGTACTGGCACAAAAATAGACCCCTAGATCAATGGAACAAATTTGAAGACCCAAATACGAGTACATGCTATTTCAGCCACCTGATATTTGACAAACAGGCCAAGAATATTCACTGAAGGAATGACAGCATGTTCAGCAAATGGTGCTGGCAAAACTAGATTTCTACCAGAATGAAACTAAACCCCTATCTTTCACCTTGCACAAAAGTCAATCCTAAATGGGTTAAAAGCCTCAATAAGAAGCCTGAAACTCTGAAACTATTAGAAGAAAACTTTGGCAATAACCTACAAGATATAGGGGTAGGAAAGGATTTTCTAAATTGGACATCAACTGCTCAGGAAACAAGGCCCAGAATCAACAAATGGGACCTCATTAAACTCAAAAGCCTCTGTACATCAAAAGAGACAACCAGGGAATTGAAAAGAAAACCCACAGAATGGTGGAAAATCTTCACCAACAACACATCTGATAGAGGTTTAACATCCAGAATATATAACGAACTCAAAAAACAAAAATCAAGAAAGGAAATAACTCATTTAAAAGATGGGCTAAGGAGCTGAACACAGAGTTCTCAAAAGAAGAAATAAAGATGGCTAAGAAGCATCTTAAAAGATGTTTAACATCACTAGCAATTAGAGAAATGCAAATTAAAATCACTGTAAGATTTCATCTGACCCCAGTCAGACTGGCTAAGATCAAGAGAACAAATGATAGCAAATGTTAGAGAGGATGTGGGGAAAGGGGAACACTCATCCACTGCTGGCGAGTCTGCAAATTTGTTCAACCCCTATGGAAAGCAGTGTGGAGAACTCTTAAATGAACCTACCATTTGACCCAGTTATACCACTCCTTGGCATATACCCAAAGAGCTCATCCTATTGCAGAGATGCTTGTACACCCATGTTTGTTGCTGCTGTTTTCACAATAGCGTAGAGATGGAAGCAACCTAAGTGTCCCTCTACTGACAAGTGGATAATGAAAATGTGGTTCATTTATATGATGGAATTTTACTCAGCAGTAAAGAAAGATTAAATCATGAAATTTGCAGGTACATGGATGGAACTAGAAACTGTTATACAAAGTGAAGTAACACAGACTCAGCAAATAATAATAATAATAATAATAATAATGACATATGTTCTCCCTCATATGTGGATCCAGCACGAAACCTGATAAGTGGGTATATATCTAGGTATAACTACAGGGACCAGGATAAAGAAAAGGAACCAGGGAGGTAAAGGGAAAAATAATAATCTGAAAGAGACAGTAGAAAACAGGTATTCACAAGGGAGAGATGGATAAAAATGGGGTTATCTTAAGGGGAAGGGGGAGGGAAAGTTATACAAAGAAACTAGGGGTTAAAGGGAAAGAAGGAGCTCAAGAGAGGTGGGACCATAGGAGAATGGTAATATTAAGGGAATATACAATTTTTGTATGATAATCTAGGTTTAAAAGTCTGCCTCTGGGTGTGTATGGGGGGGGTTAAGATAGAGTAGAGAGGAGGGATAAGGGTATAAAAATATTTTTCTTTGTCAGCAAAGTAAACTGAGCAGGTGATATACTACCCAGGAAACTAAGGAGGCATTCTTTAATAAAGAGTAACTTTAATATAAAAAGACTATTTACAAATCCAGCGAGATCATGTCTTTGCTGTAAACATGAATGAAGTTCATTGTTCAGTCTGAATAATTTTCTATTTTAAAAAAACATGGTTTCAGTATAACAAATTATGAATTGTTAATTCCTGCAAACATCAAATATGAAGTAAATGAATATTCAAATTGTTCATGTTAATGCAAAGGGGGACATAAAACCTCTTGAGAATGTCATATTCTGTACTCACTGCAGAAGAAAATGACTAATAAGAAAATATTTAAGGCCATTAAATACTGCCGATGCCTGGAGATGCAGGTCTTTGTAAGAGAACTTTCCTAGTGTTTGGAAGACTTTGGATACAAACTTAAGTGACCCCGACCAAAAATCTTAAAAAGTTTAAGTGCTACTGAAAAACATAACATACAGATCAATGTATCTTCTTTTTTTCATTTGTGTGTATGTGGTTTTTTTTTTTTTTTTTTTTTTTTTTTTTGCGATATGGGAGTGACCTGGTGGCTATTAGGAGTTCAGAGGACAACATGCTGGAGTCTGTTCTCTCTTTCCACCTTGTGGGTCCCAGGGACTGAACCTTCAAACCTATGTTTGGGTGACAAGTGCTTTTACTCACTGAGCCATTTCACTGGCCCAGATCATCATATCTAGATTTGTTAAAAGAGAAACTATTATATGCCACAACAGGAAAAGGTTGGTGAAATATCAGGATGAGTAGATAATTTCATGTAAAAATTTCAAAGATAGTTATTTTTTACTGTAGACATGTACTATACAAATAAGATTGCAAATGATGTTTTAGGGTGAAACAATGATTCTCAGCCTATGATTTTAGACCACAGTGTAGCACATGAATGTTGCTTTAGTGCTTCACAGATATTTCTTTTGACTTGGTTGTTCAAAATATATTAGAAGTCCATAATTCAATTAAACTCATTAATTAATTTGGGACTAATTTCATGAGAATTATTTTTATTAGATGAAAGCTTGATTAACATAAGAATCCAATATATGAAAATATATCTCTTCCTAAGTATTGTGAAAAGGCAGCAAAAAACATCTCTGTAGTCAGACATCTAGTCATTTGGTTTTAGCTAAGGAAAGGTATAGGTGAGTCATATGATAGACACATTTACTGTACAGTAGACTAGCAAGACCTGAAAAATCACAAGACCAGTTGATACGCCAATAGAGAGGGGAAAATTTCATGGGGTTTCACTTCTAGAGGAAGAACTACAGGCAATCAATCAATTCTGAGACAAAGAGAAATCTATTTTCTACAATGACTAGCTCTCTGATAGACTATCTAATTCCAAGTGGTCAACCCAAGACATGTACACATGAGCAACACTGTACATGACATATAATGTGTATTTAAATCTCTATTATTATCTATCAATAATAATAAGAGGCAAGGACAAGAAATTCAAACAGAGTGGGGGCCTGGGGGATTTTGGAGTGTGGAGTAGTTGGTATAAATAATGCAAATATAACACTCATGTATGAAATACTGAAAAATCAACAAAAAAATAGAAAATACATCTCTACTTGAATGGCTTCTGAGTGCTGGCTCCTTTAATTGACTGAAAGAAGAAATGATATGTGCTACATATGAAAATATGACTCAAAATCATGAAAGGGTACACTAATAAATATAGTGAGGTATATTTGCACTGAGCAATTCTTCAGAAAAGTTCAAAAACTTTTCGTAGACATCATTCTGATAATAAATCTGTGATACTGACTTCTACTTGAAAAAAATGGAATTTTTGGATAAATTATTTTTTAAACTGATGTAATAAATTAGGAATTTCTCTATTACAATTTCAATAATCTCACAAGTTATTAAGCACACAGACTAAGTTTAAATGGGCTATATTCTTTCTGTAAATGTGTTTTAAACTATGGTCTGGAATCTTTTTGGTATATACTCAGGGGTGGTGTTATAGTTAAGTAGTATGGTAGTCCTTTTTTATTTTACTTATTTACTTTTTAAACCAAGATTTTTTTTCTTCATTTTTTTTGTCTTTTTGAGACAGGGTCTCCTTGTAGCCCCAGCTGTCCTGGAACTCACTATGTAGAGCGGGCTGGCCTCAAACTCACAAAGATCTGCCTGCCTCTGCCTCCTAAGTGCTGGGATTAAAGGAATACACCACCACACCAGAATAATTGCATAGCCATTGCACCCATGTCGTGCAATGCCCCCAGATCAGAAGAGGCTGTCGGATCCCCTGGAACTGGAGTTATGGACAGTTGTTAGTTGCCATGTGGGTACTAGGATTCAAGCCCAGGTCTTCTGCAAGAACAGTCAGTGTTCTTAACTGCTGAGCTATCTCTCCAGTCTCAGTAATATTTTTATTTTTGAATTTTTGTGTATTTCATACAGAACATCTCAGTCAATCTTAATCATATTTTACCCCCTTCTCCACTGGAACCCTCCCATAGCCCACCCCAAAGCCCCACTGGAGTTCATGCATTCTGTCATTTGTCTTAAGGCCAAAATAGTGTCCCCAGACTTCCCTCAGTGCAACTCCTCTACTGAGGAGTTGCTCAAGCTGTAGAGGAGTCAAGGCTCAGTGGGCTGGATCAGACTCACCAGGGAAGAAGGCTGTTCTGGGGAATTCAGGGCAAGTTTGGGGTTGGGCAGCCTCTGAACTCTCTAATGAACTAGTATGAAAAATTGAGGTGGTCTGAGAGAAGGCGATCAGGACACAATGGACAGGTCAGACTAAGAGGGTAGCCCAGGGATCTGGGGTGCTGTGAGCAAAAGCAATCCTGTGCCCAAGGCTAGAAGGAGAACAGGATGTGGGGGCAAGGAGATTGGAGATGCTCAGGCTGTAGGGAAGTCCCTACTTTTATTTTTTTAAGAAACTTCCATTCACAACAGTGAAAAAGGGTTTCTTGTCACACATCCTTGGCAAAAATGGTTGTTATATTTAAAAATATATTGAATTTATTGAATTTTATACAACATATTTTGATAATTTTAGGCACCTTCCCCTGGTTTTCAGATTTTCTTTTTTTAATATTATCTTTCCTGACTGTGGTGAAGTGGTCAACCCAAAGGAGTTTTAAATTTCATTTCATTGATGGCCCCTGATGTTGATAATTCTGCCCGGTAAAGTATTCTGGGTTGGAATCTATGGTCATTTAGAACTGGGAATACTTTTTTCCAGGCTTTTCATAGTTTACATTGAAATGTCAACTGTAATTCTTAAGGATTTTCCTTTATATGTGACTTGTTTTCATTTTGCAGTTTTCGGTATTCTCTCTTTGTCCTATACATTTAGTATTTTTACCATGATATGCTATGGTTAGTTCCTTTTCTGGTCTATTTGGTGTTCTATGTGCTTCTTGTATTTATATGATCATGCCTTTCTTGAATTTTGAGAAATTTTCTTCTACAATCCTGTTGAAGATCTTGTCAATACCATTATCCGGAGATTCTTCTTCTTCTAGTCTGGAAAGAATCCCATGCTCTCAGGCTTCCTCCTAAGGTCTGGGCACCTCTAGTCAGCAGGCACAATACAATTTCCGAAGCTAGTTAGGCAGAGGCTAGAGTCAGACACTCTCAGGCAATCTGCCAAAGTCTAGGCCCCTACTAAAATGCAGGGAAACCTAGCCCTGCAGCCGTGGGAGGGGCTTCAGATGATACCAGTGAAGGGGGATGGGTATGGTGAGATTTGGGGAGCTCAAAAATATATTTCGTTATGAGGGTAGTTCAGAGATCTGGGGGGCTAAGGGCAAAAGGGGCCTGTACGCAACGCTAGAAAGAACAGGATGTGGGAGCCAGGAGACTCGAGTTGCTCAGGTTACAGAGGAGTCTAGGAACAGTGGCCAGATCAGACTTAGAGGGAAGAAGGCTGCTCTGGGGAATTCAAGGAAAGTTGTGGGTGTGGACAGCCTGTGAAGGCTTTAACAAACTAGTCTGAAAAAATTGAGCCGGTCTGAGAACAGAGGATCGGGATACAATGGACAGGTCAGACTAAAAGGGTAGCCCAGAGATCTGGGGTGCTAATGATTAGAAGGAAAACAGGATGTGGGTGCAGGGAGATTGGAGATGCTCAGGCCGTAGGGAAGTCCCTATTTTTATTTTTATAGAAACTTAGCATTCACAACCGTGAAAAAGGGTTCCTCTTCTCCACATCCTTGTTAACATTAGTTGTCAGATTAAAAAAATATATATATTGAATTTCTTTGAGTTTCTTACAACATATTTTTAAATTATTTATTTAATAACCACATGATTAGAAGAAGCACCCCATTACAGCTTTAACATATTCAATAACAATTTCCAGAGCAAGACTACTTCTCTTTCAAAAGTGGC
>NW_008345684.1:669538-687117 GCF_000622305.1 Nannospalax galili | reverse complement strand
GGTTTCCCAACTTATTTATTTATTTATTTATTTATTTATTTATTTATGTTTAGCTTTCCTGACTGTAAAGTAGTCAACTCAAAAACTACATATTCTTTTTCATATGTGGATTCTAACTTTTAATGTGCACATATATGTATCTAGATGGTTAAAGTGGAGTCATAAGAGGTGCTGAGGAAGGATAGCAGGTGTTGAAAAGATAAGTGTGCCATGAAAGTGGAAAGAACCCTGGGGAGCATGAAAGGGGCCGAAGAGAGAGGTATGCAAAACAGCAGGAAAGAGGAGATGCCACTGAGACATCTTTTTTTCTAAAATGCCATAATGAAATCTAATACTTTACACACTAGTTAAAAAATATAAAGCTAAAAATGATATGCATTTATACAGAATCAAGCAGTCATTGTACGGTAGGTAAGCCACAGAAATGCGACATATACCCTGATGTTTCAACAATCTTTTGAAGTAGTTTCATTAATCTTTATAAGGGGAAAAATTTTGAGACAAGTTAAACAATGATGCTTAAGAATCACTGACTTCAGGCGCTGGAGAGAGGGCTCAGAGGTTAAGAGCACTGACTACTCTTGCAGAGGACCCAAGTTCGATTCCCAGCACCCACATGGCCACTACAAACCATCTTTACCTCCAGTTCCAGGAGAATCTGAAGCCCTCTTCTGACCTCCATGGCATTGCACGACATGGGTGCCCTCACATACATGCAGGCAATACACTCATACACATAAAATAAAAACAATAAATAAAATATTTTTTTTCAAAAAGAACCATTCACTTCTCAACTTCTAAGAAAAAATGCTATTCTTGAATATTATACATTACCATCCACAGAATAACAAACTAAACCTGCTGTAAGCATAGCAATAAAAAGAGTTATGATGCATCATCACACAGAGTTTAAGGTGAGGTTGGAAATAGAAAAGTTTAAGTTAGAAACACATTACATGGACCAGTGTACTTATATTCTCTTGTAGTTAAGTCCATCCTAACAATAATAATTACATATTATCATGTATACCCTCTTAATCCAGTATTCTTAAGAGATAGTATAACACAAAGGAGTTTTTAGTAAATATTAATTGAATATTTGCTGTGTGTTTTCTGTCAGGTTTTCTTATGTGAAAGTTTATAATTTAGGTCAATTTAAAGTTTATATTTAAATTAAATTATCAAAACAATGGATTTTTCCTAACTAGACAGAAATCAGATAGATGTGCAATTAACCTAGTTGGTACCTATATTTAAATACTGAAGAAACTTACTTTCAAAGCCTTACCCACATCATATACTTAAATTATAACATCTTTAAAACAGGTAATATTTATAAAAATAATTTAAGCTAAATATGTTAGAGAAAATAAATTAGTGCGCATATTATAGAAAGCACAAATATAATGAAATGCAATACATAAATTCTGAAAATGAGTCTTGAAGGGACAAAAATAGTAAGAATATTTTAAAAGGTGGTATATAAGAGCTTATACCAAAAGATATCTGTTAGTTATCAAATACTAATACTAATTGCTAAATATCCACTTTTTAAAAGATAAAGACTCAGGCAGACATGGTAGTGCATACCTTTACTCCCATCACTTGGGAAGCAGAGGTAGGTGGATCTCTATGAGTTCAAGATCAGCCTGGCCTATATAGTGAGTTACAGATCAGCTGGGGCTATAGGGAAACACTATCAAAAAATGATAATAAAAAAAGACGAAGACTTTCAGTATAAAAAGGCAATCCAGACAAAAACTAAATAGAGAAGTAAGGGGTTAAATTACATCATAAATTATATGAACCTAACAGATATCTACAGAACATTCCACCCAAATATCAAAGTATACACATTCTTCTGAGCAGCTCATAGAACTTTCTCCATATTACCTACATATGGAGATGCAAATCAAATCCCCCAAAATTTAGTAAGACTGAAATATCATCATGTATTCTATCTGACCACAAAGGAATGAAGTTAGTTGTCAACAACAATAAAAATTGGAAAATTACAAAAACTTGCCGAAAACAAAAGAGCACACCACTGAATTAAAATTACATCAAGGGGGAAATCCAGAAAGAATTTCAAAACATTCCTCAAATTGACTGAAAATGAAAATGCAACATATCAAAATCTATGGGACACAATGAAGGCACTCTTAGGAGAAAAATGTACAGCATTATGGACCAACCTCAGAAACTTAGACAAATTTTCCTATTAATAACTTAGTGATGCACCTGAAGTCCATGGAAAACCAAGATCAAACAACACCTAAAAAGAGTAGACAAGAAGAAATAAATAAAATCAAGGCTGAAATTAATGAAATAGAAATGAAGAAAGCAATACAAGAATAAGTGAAATGAAGAGTTGGTTCTTTAAAAAGACTAGCAAGATTGACAAAACTGTAGCCAAATTAGAGAGATAGATAGATAGAGAGAGAGAGAATTAATGAACTCATAGATGAAAAGGGAAACATTATAACAATTAGAGAGGAAAGTCAGAAAACCATAAGTAAATACTTTAAAAATCATTATTCCACTAAAATGGAAAATTTAAAATAAATGGATAGATATTTAGATATGTTGGTCATGAAAGCTAAACCAAAATGATATAAACAATTGAAATAGGCTCATAATAATCAGTTAGATAGATGCAATTAGTAAAATTCCCCAGCTAAAAAAAAGTCCAGGAGCAGATGGACTTAGTGCAGAATTCTATCAAACTGTCAATGAAAAACTAATACCAATAATCCTTAAAATTTTCCATAAAAGTATAGAAAATGCCAAAAGTCTTTCTATGAAGCCAGTATTATTCTAATACCCCAAAAGACAAAATCCCAACAACAACAACAACAGCAACAACAACAAAGATAATTCTAGACCAATCTCTCTGATGAACATACACACAAAAATTTTTAGTAAAATACTGGGAAACTGATTACTAGAACACATCAAAAAGATTATCCATTATGATGCAGGGGTAGTTCCACATATGTAAATCAACACTGCAATCCACCATATAAATATACTAAAGAACAGAAACCACATGATAATCTCATTAGTTCCTTGACAATATCCAACATCCATTCATTATAAAAGTCATGGAGAACCTAGGGATACCATATCTCAAAAGAATAAAGGTGATATACAATAAGCCAACACCATAATAAATGGAGAAAATTCAAAGCATTTGCATTAAAATCAGGAACAAGACAAGGATGGCCACTCTCTCCAATCTTGTTCAATACAGTACCTGAAGTCTTAGCTAGAGCAACAAGACAAATGAATGAGATCAAAGGGATACAACTGGAAAGGAAACAGTCAAAGTATCTTATTTCAGATGATATGAGTCCATACATAAAAGACCCTAAAGACTCTAGCAGAAAACTCTTAGAGATGAAAAAAAAAAAAAAAAAAAAAAAAAAAAAAAAAAAAAACATTCAGCAGAGCGGCTGGATACAAAATTGATATGCAAAAGTCAGTGACCTTTCTATATGCCAACAGTAACCATACCAATAAAGAAATCAGGGAAAGGACCCCATTCATCACAACCTCAACAATTATAAAATATCCAGAACAAATTTAACAATGAAAGTGAAGGACTTGTGTAATAAAAACTTTAAGAGAGTAAAGACAAAAGCTGAAGAAGATTCCAGAAGATCGAAAGACCTCCCATGCTCATGGATCAGTAGGATTAATGTTGTGAAATGGTCAACATACCAAAAGCAATAACAAATTCAAGGTAATATCTATTAAAATTCCAATACAGTTTTTTACACAAATTGAAAAATAATCTCAAATTTCATATGGAAAGACAAAAAGCCCAGGATAGTCCAAATAATCCTGAAAAATAAAAATCTCCAGGAGCATTACCTTCCCTGATCTCAAATTATACTGCAGAGCTATACCAATAAAATCATCATTGTCCTGGCATAAAAATAGACATATTGATCAATAGGATAGAATTGCAGATCCAGATTTAAGTCTATGCTTTTATAGCCACCTGTTTTTGAGAAAGGAGCCAAAAATATACATTGGCTAGAATTCAACATGTTCAATAAATGGTGCTGGTCAAACTGGTGAGCTACACGTAAAAGAATAAAATTAGATGTTCATCTCTCACTATGTGCAAAAGTCGTCAATGTCAAATGGATCAAGGACCTCAGTAGAAGGCATGATACCCTGAATCAAAAGAGGAGAAAGTAGGCAATGCATGGGAGCTTACAGGAACTGGAAATAATTTTATGAACAGGACTCCTCAGATGTAGGCATTAAATCCAACAATTGACAACTGGGACATCATGAAACCAAAAAGTTTCTGTACCACAAAGGATACCATCATTTGTGTGAAGAAACCACATACAGAATGAGAAAAAATTCTTCACTAGCTATACCTCAGAGTATTACTATCTAGGACAGAAAAAGAACACAAAAGTGAAACATCTTAAAAAAATAAAAGTTTTGGCAAGGTAATTCTCAAAAGATGAAACAGAAAAAAAATGGCTGATAATATTATTCTAATGTTCAGCATCTTTAGTCATCAGGGGAATGCAAAGTAAAAACACTTAAATATTTCATTTCACCCCAGTCAGAATGGCTATGATTCAAACAACAAATTATTTCAAATTCTGACAAGGATGATTATCAAAGAGACCCAGAGCTGGACAACATGCAGAGAGTAGGAGAGAGCTGAGTTCCTATCCTTGAATAGGACACTGTTAATCAAACTTCTTCTTCCCTCCCAAGATGAAGGGATCATTATGGAAAAGGCGTCAGAAAGATTTAAAAGCCAGAGATATTGGATTACCACAGGGAAACAGGGTTTTTCATACAGTTGAGCAGTTACTTATATGAACTCATAGCAATGGTGACAGCATTCACAAGTCCCACGTAAGTTCAAGTCAGACAAAATCCCAGCATAGTTGTGAGGGAGTGAATTTACATTTTTCTGTTTGGCAAATTGGGGTAACATTGTAAAAATTTGTGGATATGATTGTAATATTTTATTTAAAGCCAGTTTTGTATATACCTAATTATAAATGATATTATTTAGTTTATATGAACATGTATAGCAGAGATCATGATGGAAATGAGAGTATTTTACTTAAAACTGATTGGATATATCTGTTCCTTTTTGCTTTATAATCTGGATAAATCTAAACTCCATGACAAAGGGCAAGGGGGTGGTGGCCTTCTGAAAGTGAATTCACAATATCCCCTCCGTGGATTTGAAAATAATCAAGCAGGCCTGGCCAACTGTCACTTTCTATGCAATGAATTTTGTTATAATGAAATTACATTGCGATAGAGAACTTCAACATATATATGGAAGCAAAGTCCTTAAAGTTTAAGACTGGGAAAAGAGAAAATACAGGAATATAAATCTCAGAAAAAGATGACAGATTTGTAGAGGACAAAAAAATAAATGAACTCATAAGACTTTTTTCAAGACTGTGTATAGACTTGATTTTGCTTGCTGTGATATTTACTTATTGCTGTTCTGAGTTGGGATGACTAATTCATGAAGATTTACTAGACTGTTGTTTAACATGAAAAGTTTTTTTTTCCTTCATTTTGCTCTATCTGTAAGTAGGCTTCAGAACAGTCAGAAAAGTGCTCAGCAGTGCTACTACCTCCTTTTTTCATTTGTTTTTACCTTACTTATCTAATTCCTGTTCCTTTGTCTTTGGTAAACCACTACTACCAGTGATCAACTGCCAAATGCTGTTATAGGCACATATAGAGGTAAATGAACAGTATAGCATGCTAGAAAACACAGACAAGAGAAACATTTTCTTCCATCCACAAAAGGCTGTTTCTTCCTGAAAGGAAAATTTACTTGAAGAAAAATTTTGGTGACTTTACAATAGAGCAGAAGAAAATAATTTTGAGAATAATTTTCTCCATTCTATGTTCTCAAAAGTTTTGAGAATCTCTTTATCTGAAATGTCATTTCTAGTCTGCTGAAAATACTGTCCTTCTAAAGAGACTTTAGCATTAGGAATGGGAGCAGGTCTCTCATCCAAACTGGAAACAGGTACAAAACTTTAGATTATAGTACCCTCTGTTACACTGATCAATTCAGTCTCTATTATTCCCTCTGTGCCGGATACCATCTCAGTACAATTGCTCCCAGACATAATTATTAGCATGTTAAATTATGCTCTAGAGCCTGTAGAGTGTGAAAAACACAGCTTTCTTCAAAGATATAAGAGATAGTTCATTTGAAGTGAATGAATGAACTATCAGCTCGGGAATGCAGATTTAGGTCACTCAAAATTCCATGTTCCCACAGGGCAGCAGTTTTATGGAAGTTTTATAGTAACAGAATGTGATGGGCAGTTCCAATCATCAATGTGACAGAATCTAGAATCACCTGGTCATACTTGTGGAGGATGATCTTTAATACATTAAGTGGCAAAACTTACCCACTGTATGTGAATCTTTCTCTGCTTGGATATGGATAAAGGGAAGTGAGCAGAAGAATGCATTCATCACTCAATCACTCACTGCTTGCTGACTGTGGATATGATGTGAGCAGCTACTTTAATCTACTGTTGCCTTTACTCCATTGCTATGATGGACTGTATCCTTATACTGTGAGACAGAATAAAACATTTCTCTTAGTCTATTAAGATTTATTTTTTAAAAACATGTGTGTCTATGTATGGATATGTGCACATGAGAACAATGATCATAGAGGCCAGAAGAGGGCATTAGATTCCCTGGTAGTGGAGTTACAGGTGGTTGTGAGCTGATCAATGTGGGTACTGTGAACCAAACTCTGGTCATCTAGAAGAACAGCAAGCATTTTTAACTTCTTTGCCATCTTTCCAGCTCCACCCCTCAAGTTTTTTTTTTTATGATATATTATTACAACAAAGGAAAAGTAACTTACAAAACAAAAGTAATAATTCAACATACTTTTCAAATACATTGATGGAAGTATCAAATGCTCAGATTATAGCAGTGGTTAAAACTGCTATAGACCTCATTCTTTCTGATGACATTCTTAGTTTTGGGGTTGGTGGAAGCTAGTGGCAGTGTTGTGTTATAGACACAGGATGTTAGGTTAGAAATGGGAAATATTTCAACCTCTCTTCGTCACTGAAGTTCTAGTACAACTATTATAGTGTAGAATAGTCAATGTAGGTGTGACTTCTTTCTTGGAAACAGAATGTTAGGTCTATACATAGCATTTGGGGGTCTTTCTGATAACATCCTCAATTTCCTTCCTCCCTTCAGTAGATGATACCAGGTCTTTGCCTATTTTCTCCAATATGTTATGATAATCTAATATCATCTCCCTGTGCGAAGGGTGTCTCCAGACTCCTCAAAACCGTGAAAGGCTTATTTTTGCATGTGATATATCAGAATTGCTGTGAATAACCATACCTCAAAAAAATAAAGATAAAAATAAATTTTATAAAATCCTCATAGAATTTAGTGTATGAGGCATGTTTTAAGTCATTTTTGAATGGTCCAGTATGAACTCCAAGTTTATCAAGTAGCTTAATATAGCACCTGAACTGCTGTTATACTCATTTTGAATTGCTTCCCTTTATCCTGACATGCCTCCTAGACTTCACAATATCCATTTCACTCATTTTCTGTCTCAGAACAGCTCCTGGAGACCATATAGTTAAGATAATTATTGTGAAAATTATTCTAGCAAGCAGATCTTTGTTACTCACTGTCGAGAAAGCCACAAGGACTCTACTACTAGAAGCAAATGGGATACTGTAAACCTCTCGTGTTTCTGGCCATTTCAGCTGCTAACTTTATTCCCTGTGACTTGCTTTATCATCGAGTGGAAATAGTGTATATAGGATTGGAGAGGATTCCACTGCAACAGCAAAGGTAACTATAAAGCTAGTGGTTGTACTTAAACACAATCAATGCACTAAGGAAGAAAAAGACATACTCAGTTAAGCCAACATCCAGCTTATGGCAAGGCTTTAGATTTTATTAAGATACTAGTTTGGAGTTTCCAAAACACAAGGAAGCATATAAAATAATACCAAGACCTGATTGTGCAAAGAGTCAACTGTAGAGAAGGGAGAATTTGCCTTCATAGTGGCATCCCTTAACATTCAAGTCAGGGATGGACAGGGAAAACATAAGTTTGAGAATGAAGATAGATAGATGGAGATATCTGAGATTTTAATTTCACACATTTACCTGAATCCTGTGGTTTTGTGCAAGTGGTTCACTTGTTCTTGCTTGTTGATGTGGTCTCTCTTTAGTTGGGAGATATTCAGAGGCAATGCATCAATCAGATCTATGATGGAATGAAACCTGATCCTAAAGCTGGTCCTATTCTCTCATCTTTAAAGTTTCAGGACCAGGTAGAAAAGTTATTCTCCTTGACTGATATGGAAAGTTTATTTATCAAAAGAATTGTAGAACATATCTAATATTTTCAAGAAAGAATTGAGAAGCTAGACTCAGGAGGGGTACAGACAGAAGAAGAAAGAATATAGGCCAGACCAGAGAGAGATGAATGGCATCTGGGAATTCACCAGTGACTTGGATAATCCAAAATTTAATGAGTAGCTGAGTCACATTGGGAAACAAAGAGTAAAATATCTACAAACCCCTACAGTTGAGTTATGGAATTCTTTTGAAGCTGATGATATGAAGTGAAATTTGTTACACATTCTCTAATTTTTCAGATAGATAATTTAGAATATCATTCCCTGATAGTTAGGGTAAATAAGCCACCTCCCCTGAAGACCAGCTCTCATTGCTTTGGGGAGCACTATGCATGCTGCTAAGAGATAGCATTAATATATGGTCCAAAACCAGCTTTAAGGCCTAATAACTACATCAAGTACTGCAAATGACATTGATGCAGTAGTGGCATTTTTATCTTGGGGATAACCAACAGCTACAACATTGAACTTAAAGCCCACTCAATGGGAAGAAACTCATTTGTGGAACTATAAGCACAGCAAATACACATGGGTGGAGAGGTCATAGTTCTTAGAGATAACCACAAGACTGTCACATCCCTAGACAAATGTAGTTTCTTATTATGTGCAAAATATGAATCCTTATATTTACAGACCAGTTTCCCAGTCACCATTCATGAAAGAAACTTCTTTTACAGATGGAGATTATTACAGAGCTCCACAATTGGTCATACACAGAAATTGTTTGTGAATTGCCAAGCCTAAGTGACATACAACCTCTACATCTACGGCTCATGGAACATAGAACAGGGGGTAAAGAGAAAACTAATGCATCTCTCAATTTTCATCAATGAAGATCCCTAATGCAACCAAGGGTCAGGAACACAAAAGGTCACAAATGGCCAAAGCATAGAGAATAAGATTCTACAGAGGGTGAGTCCCTAAAAAGAGCTCTTATATTAAACTCTGCCCACCAAGGGTTCAGGGACCATCACAAAAGAGCGGCCAGGAAGAGCCAGGGAAGAGGTACATGACCATATGGAAATAGAATCCTATAGGCTTCTGGGACCTTGCTAATATGAACCTACAACAATGTTGTCAGCATGCACAAGACCCATGCAAAGTCAAAAAGACAAAATCCTAGCACAGATCTGTGGAAATGGCAACAGGCCCCAATCTTAGTTGAAGAATTATTGGCAGCTGATTATTGCTGGGTGAGGAAGAACTGACCTTCTTAAAGGGAGGAACTCTAGATAGGCTGGCTAGATCACAGTGGATGAACTTGGACTGAGGACTCAAACTTGACACGAATGGCCTTAACACAAATGACTAAATGTATGAATTCCATTGGGGGTGCTATCAAAGAGTGCCAGTGGGGAAGGAGGTATAAAGATGATTAAGATTGATTAAGATGTTCTGTATGAGTTGCAGAAAAATTCAATAAAACATTACAAAAAAATTAACAAAATGAATTACGGCCTTTCCAATCCTCTTTGTTTTCTTAACCACTGAGAAGTAAATGTAAGATAGTTATTACTTCCAAGGATATCATTACTTCTACAACCTCAATTGGTGTTATACTGACAGGAACTAACAAGTGGCTGTAATTTAATAACCTCAATTGCACTTCTTAGTTACAACAGTCTCTTCATTTTTTATATGTTTCATTGAAGATTCTCTATATTGTGAAATAAGAGAGCACTATTGAAATTAGATAAAGCATAATAACTATATGTGAAAACATTTCCCAATATTAAAGCCCATATTTTGTATCTTTATTTGGCTTGCATTTCAAAGTTACCTTGGGAACTTAGCCATCCACTGCAATCAGCACTTAATACTTATCCTTCTTATGTCCTTTGATTACTTTGCAACTTCACAGATTTCTTTCCTTGCTCATCTTTGTCTTCATCTGCCGAAGCCACTGCATTAGAGTTATTCAAATCCTCTTCAACTCTCTAGTCAATATTCATTCATGTTTAACAGTATCCAAATCACTCTCCATACTATTCCTGCTGTGTTAAATACATTTTAGTTAAATCTGAATTTTACTTCATCTAATTTGTATTTTCCCCATAACTTTAGTTAAGATTCTCTCTACCTTCTTACTTTCTTCCTTGTGCTGTAGTTTTTGTATCTGAAATTTTTTCTCACTTTTTAAGAAATTTTATCCTAAAGCCTTCCTTGAAGAAAGGATACCAGCAATCTCAATGTTGTATTACACTATTGACATGTATATTTTATTTTGAGTACAGATTTATAGCACTCAATAAGAAATAATGAAAATGCAAATAGCAAGTATTAGATATTTGCTCAGAACTTGGAAAATACGATATTAGTATTCTGGTTTGGGGGTAAATGTGTCATTTATTTCCATTTGAACTAATGTATTGGCAATTGTTTCATCAGTCCAATAGGTCATGGATTTGGGGACCTTCTTAAAATTTCTAATTCACTCATCAGGGGTACTTAATATCACCTATATGCCCCTGGCTAGTGGTTTCTCAATTACCTTGAAGAGCAGAGAATGCAAAGGGAGGATTTCTTTCTTATTTGCAGTCTCAAGTCACTTCTCTAGGAGTGTGGATAGTCATTTCTTCAGAAGACTTAGGAAGACACTTGTGAAAATTCACATTTATTGAAAAATGTTCTAAGATTTCTTTTCATGTTCTATTTACACTGTGGAACACTTTTCGATTTAGCAACCTTTTGACACCGACGTGCTGAAATATTTGCTCACAAATGAAGAGGGCATATGTACTGTATTCCCACTGAATATTGATTCACAACTGAAAAATGATGCATTTTAATCATTTTTATCCTATACAGCTACCAGAAAGACATTCCTTTGATTTCTTCAAAGCATTTTAAACATCATATAAACATACTAATACTTGTGCCTGCTTGTGAGTGATGCTTTTCAACAGAGAACTGCTTTTAATTAAAATGCATTGATCTGAAAAATCATTAGAATAATGCATGAGAATGTGGAAAATATTGGACTTAATGACATGGATAATAAAATGAGCTTTTGTTCATTTATACACATTTCAAATCATTCAATTCTATCTTTGAGGAAAAAGGAAAGGTTTTTAACACATAAGTACCAACCTCAACTACTGTTTTTAAGGATAAACCTGCTCCTCCACAGGTATGAGCACCATATGGTTTTTCCATATACCATTTCCTTTTGGTAACTTTGAATTTTACTTAAGATGAAGAAAACTCTAAAAGAACTAGCACAACTGAACATTAACAATCTTAACTTCTACAGTTTTAGTGGAAATTCTTCACATACCAATAACTCTTTCCCTTCTGCTTCCTTGGAAGATATGCATTACTGATTCCATAAATGTTCATTGCATAGGATCAAAAACCATACACAGTATGAAAAAATATTGTGTTTAGTCATATATGCAAATACAATTCACGTCAGTATGCATACAAATTTGAATAAATACAAAACATATAATATAGTCAAGCTATAAAAACACTCATTACTATAAAGAATCATGGATCCATTGCTTTGGAGGGTAGCCTGTCAACACACATCAATTTTATGATTTTTATGCTCTTAAATGTAGTTTTACTATTAGAAACTAGTGTGTAAAAAATAAAAGAATTCACTTCTGTATTTTCAATAGTGAACAAGTTGAGACAAATGAAATAGCCACACTAGCAGAATAATAAACTATGGTTTATTTATGAGCTTATCATAGATGTTAATATCACTTATTATTCATTCAATTATTTAATAATTGATTCAATAAATATTTATTAAGAACCAGATTTCTACAAAATGTTGTTTTGAGTTAGAGGGCATATCAGTGAAAATGTAAATACAAAGCAAATTTTATGCCTTCATGAAATTTTATTTGGATACAGGTCATTTACAGAGAAAGACAATAAAACAAATATCAATGGTAAATGTTGTCCAGAGCAAAACGAAGAAAAGTAACATAAGGGTGAGTGAACAGGAAAGAACCATTTATAAGATAAAGCTGAACACTTCTCAGATGCAGTGATATTTGAGATTTGACTGAAGTGCAACCCAACAGGAAATATGGGAGAACTTGCAAGGCACAGAAAATGATGTGATCAAAGGGTACAAGTTAAGAGCAAGCACAGGTTATTTGAGAAACAGCAAGGGGCCAGTGTGACTAGAGCTCAGCTTAAAGGGTGGGAGTGGTGAACAGCAATTCAAAGCAATGGATGGGAGGTAAGATCACTAGGGCACTTGAACAAGCTAAAAAGAGAACTCTGTTTTTTGTTATTAATAAGATAAGCATTGTAAGATTTGTCATAAAAATGACAAGTTCTTGCTAACATCATAAGTAGGTCATTCTGGCTGCTAAATTAGTTACAGGCTGAAGAGACAAATGAGCAAGGGGTATCAGTTAAGATGCTACTGAAAGGTGAAAGGAGATAGGACATGGATTAGAACTGCTGCATGATGGTAATGACTCTAGATAGACTTTAAGGTTTGTCTGACAGCATTTGCCAATGGTTTGGATATGGGGTGTAACAGACAGAGAGGGAAAGTCAAGAATGAGATACATTAGCATATGCTGATATGGAAGTTTACCCAGGAGACACTGTCAGGTAATGTAAAGGCATCAACAAAAGGATGTATAGAAATGACTGTTTTGATTTTTATTGGCTTAAAAAGAGAGATAACAATTTTCTCCTTTTGAGAAAACAAGGGTAAGCCAAAGACTTTCAATTATTTTTCATGCACTCTGGTACATTAGGATACTATCATGCAATTTTCATGTAATATTTTGTTGTTGTTTTGGTTTATTGATAGAGTGTCTAGTAAAATAGAAGAGGTTAATTTTGAATATGCTACGTTTCCCCAGGAGGCACTGAACTCATGATTCCCCATGCATCAGTCTCCCCTGCACATGTGTCAGACATGAGACTCTACTCTAAGCACATCTGCATGCATTTTAAAGCAACATTATTTATTTTTCTATTTTTTTGAGAATTTCACATACTTACATAATTTCCAGTTATCCCTCTCCCACTACCAACTCTCCTTATGTTGAAAGCAGCTTTAAAAGTTTATCTCAGTGGAAGAGGAATGAGATGATAATGCACATGAACAAATTTTATATAATGAATAAATGCAATTGTTAAATGGTGCGTAGTTTTCAATAATATAAATACTAAATGAAATTATAAGTACATCTTCTCCATCAGAAATGACTAAGTTTTTAGAAACAATAAATAGTATAACCTTTGTTTTCAGTGATATAAATATTAAACTAAATATGCAAAAACAAGTTCTCACTTTAAACAAGAGTGTTTTTATTAGCATAGCAAGCAGCATTAGAAACCTGTTAGGATCATGGTATTGGTAAAAACACAAGCATTAGAAAACCCAGAGGAACAACAGAAAGTAAGTTTAGAGAACATGTTCACTGTTTGTTAGGCTTTGTGCTGGTAGTGCCTCAAGCCATTCAGAAAAGTGAATAACAAACTAGCTCATGCTTTGTTTGGGTGACTATAGTAGTGTTGGCTTTTCAGTATGGCAGTTTCTTGGCACAGCATTAAACGATGAGAATCACCGAGCCTTAGCAATAAGAAAGGATTAAAATATCAAGAACCTTGTATTGATGTTATATCTATCTGCTTCTCTGCCCACAGCTGAAACTAAAGGCTCCATAGTGACCTAGCTTGCTGAGCATGAATTTGTTAGCTGCTGTTAGGGTCCGTGACTCGGTGGGTCTCTTCTGGAGAATAAATGCATGAGTATGGAGATGTAAAAATCAAGCAGAGCTTTATTAAACCAGCTAGCTGGGGCCGACCATCCTTCCAAGACACGCAGGTCTGGTTAGAGCGATCGACCCTGAGGCAATTTTAGGTAAAGATTATATAGGCTCCCACAACCATTACACAAAAGCCCGCGTTCATACAGCCAATAGTTTCAAAGCAAGCATTTCACAAACCAATAACAAAAAAATGTTACAATTCCCTTCAGGTGTCTCAATTGGGGAGGGATGGGTGGTATTGTGCCAGGCACGACTCTTTCCTGCTATCTTGTGTAAGCAGACCTGTCTACGTGACATGACACAGATCAGGTCAGGCTCCAGGGGGGAGGGCTGTAGTGATTGCCCCTATCTCCGGATGCCTGTGTCTCCACTTGAGTTAATTGGTTACAAGAAGTAAATTTAAACAAGTAAATTCAGGCAGTAAATTCAGACAAGCAGTATATTCAAACAAGCAGTAAATTCCTCTTTCCCTAACATTTCCCCCCCTTTTTCTAAGTCAGACTGAGGAATCTTCCTCAGCAATATCTAAGGCTTGGTATTTCTGGTTTAAAAATAGGAGATCCAAGCCCCTTCTGTTTTGTAGCACCACCTCTGATAAGGAAGTGAGAGATTGCTCTAGGTTTGACATCATTTTCCGGAGCTGTTCCAAGTCCCTGTCAATTGCTAGCCTTAGTGCCATGACCACTTGCTCTCGCATTACTAGGGCTACGATTTCTGTCCCTGCTCCAGCTATCCCCATGGAGAAGAGTGTTCTGATGGTTAAGGCAGTAATGGGTTCCCTCTTCTTTTGAAGTGGACTCTGTTTTTCCTCCCAATAGGAGAGGAGGGATTCATGAGAGTGGTATGAAAGGTGGGGCAGAATGGCCACAAGTACACAAAATTCATTATTAGCATTAAATACAGAGGTGGATAGGGCTGGGGTGAGGCCCATTTTTGAACAGATCCACCACCCTGAGGTGGGTATAATCCACTTCCCCTGCTCCCATGGGGTGTTATTGTATGAGGAGCATAACTGGTTTTGGGATATTGGAACTGTGCCTACACACGTGCCAGAGGCTGAGACCTGAGCAAGAGTAAGTCCCCATGGTCTCCCGTCCCAATATGTGGGATGAGAGTTGTTGAGAGTATAGGAACTATTTATCCAGATAGCCTCATAAAAGGGTGGGGATCCTGGGTAACACAGCCAACATGGGTCAGTGAGGGAGGGAGTGGTATGATTAAGGGTCTCTACTACAGCTAGCACCATCTCCCACATAGGGTTGCTGGAAGTCTGTGATTCCGCAGCCGTCCCTGGCCTTTCCGTGGCTGGGGCTTCTGATGTTGTTGTGGTGCCTAATGGCTTGAAGGTGGGCTTAGGAGACCCAGGAGGGGGAGGTTGGGGCCTCAGACGAGGGGTATTTAACACCGGGTTAGGTCCTACCTGTGACCTGGAGTTAGATCTGAAACAGGACCCCCCTCCATGGCGTCTGGTAGGGCATCAGGCCCCATGTCAGCCCATCTATCCACCTTTTATCATTTTTTCCCTTTGAGGTAAAAGTGATTTTAACCTGGTTGGCCAGTGGAGATACTGTCCATTGGTTGTATGGAGAAGTAAACCTCATATCAATCAGGTCAGGGGAAAGCTCCCATCTCCAGTGCCCATCATTAACTTCCACACAATTCCATTCAGCACAGTAGAGTCTATCAGCATCCCCACAATTGTGCCTCCACCAACCTGTCTGGAAACCTGGGCAAGCAAAGAACCCATTTGCCCGCAAAGCCTGGTGGTTTACTGTGGATGATGAGTCAACCAAAGCCTGTTTTTTCATATGATATTGTTCCTGGTGGTTTCTCTCAGGGAGGTAATAAAATTGCCCCAGTACAAGTTCTAAGTCAACATACAGATCTGGCCACCATGTCCACAACGGGGAAGTATGGGAGGTGCGGTTCCAATTTCTAAGTTTACATACAGGTCCGGCCACCATGTCCACAGTGGGGCAATACGAGAGATTTGGCCCCATTCCTCATGAGTGTCGCCATTTTGCAGGATCCAAGTCTGGCGCACCGGTTGGTGGGGGTTGATGTTCCGAGCTCCCGCTGACACTACTATTCTCTGGAGAGCCCATAACAGTTCGCTTATCAGCAGGAATCCTTTCATGTTCGGCTCAGCTGTAGCTTCAAGGGATTAGCAGGATTATGCTGCACCTCCCACTTCTTCACACAGGATTCTGGGTCCTCGAGAGGCAGGGCCTTCTGAACGTGGGTGTGGTGGACCCAGGGAGCAATATCATCAACCTTCTGTCGTCCCAAAATCCCAATTTGGGGGTGTGAGGGAGAATGCTTCATCGATGGCAGGCTGAAGGGTAGTGGGCCTCCCATTTTCTCCCAGGACATTCTTCCTGGCTTCATTCAGGATGCGTTCTCGCTCTTCTGTTGTGAAGAGGGTGCGAAGTAGCTGCTGGCAGTCATCCCATGTGGGACAACAGGTGTACATAATGGATTCTACCAAACCTATTAGACACTTAGGGTCTTCAGAAAAGGGAGGATTTGGGGGTCCTCCAATTGAAGAGATTGCTAGAGGAAAATGGCCAGTATTGATACTGCTGAACTCCATCTGGCCCGCCGACTGTTCGGACCGGCAGAACTGGCACGGCTCCTCCTGTGGTGGAGGATGGAGCTTCCCCCACTCGGTCCCTGTTTCCTCAAGACCTTAACTGCATCTCTCCCACCTCTCCAGGTCGTCCATCCTCTCCAGTAGAGGAGTCTGGGGAGGGGGCAACCACTGGATTCCCATGGGGACCCCCGGCTCCATCCCCCCCTCCATAGGCCACCTTGGCTTCTCCACCTCGTGGAGCTGCATAAGGTGGCGGCTGTTCAACAGGTAAAGGGGGGTAGAGGGAGGAGCTCTTGGGGAGAACTGGCGGAGCACTAGGATCCCTGCCTCTGTGACTGGAGGACTTCAAACCATCCTGGGTGACCATGAAGGAGATTTTTGGTGGGCAAGCATGAGGCTTTCTCACTAAGAGGGGCCTTAACCAGGATGGGGGATCCTCTGCCAGATTCTCCCACAAAAGGATATCGGGGAGTTGATCTGGGTGGCCTTCTGGGTCAGGCTGGGTAATGACAGCCTTGATCTTGCTGATGGTGTCCAGGGAAAGGGACCCCTGGGTCGGCCAACCTATTCCAAAGGTGGGCCATTCAGTCAAGCAGAAAGTGCCAAACTTACCCTTCCTGATGCTAGGGCCCAATTTCAAAGCCCGTTCCTTCACCTCCGAGAAGTGAGAGAGGATTAAACTTTTAGGAGTGGCCTGAATCTGGCCCATGGTGGAGGCCACAGAAGAGAGAGAGAGAGATGAAAAGGGAGAAGTAAAGATGCCACTCTAAACAATGATGGCCAGTGGGTATACTT
>NW_008345684.1:629179-668718 GCF_000622305.1 Nannospalax galili | reverse complement strand
AGTTTTATTAAACCAGCTAGCTGGGGCCGACCGTCCTTCCAAGACACGCAGGTCTGGTTAGAGCGATCGACCCTGAGGCAATTTTAGGTAAAGATTATATAGGCTCCCACAACCGTTACACAAAAGCCCGTGTTCATACAGCCAATAGTTTCAAAGCAAGCATTTCACAAACCAATAACAAAAAAAATGTTACAACTCCTTTCAGGTTTCTCAATTGGGGAGGGATGGGTGGTATTGTGCCAGACACGACTCTTTCCTGCTATCTTGTGTAAGCAGACCTGTCTACGTGACATGACACAGATCAGGTCAGGCTCCGGGGGGGAAGGCTGTAGCGATTGCCCCTATCTCCGGATGCCTGTGTCTCCAGTTGAGTTAATTGGTTACAAGCAGTAAATTTAAACAAGTAAATTCAGGCAGTAAATTCAGACAAGCAGTATATTCAAACAAGCAGTAAATTCCTCTTTCCCTAACACTGTCCACTGCATTTCTTCCTTCCCAGCACTTACTGTACTCTTCAGAACTACAAATGCCATTTTCTATCTGCCATAAAGGTTGTTACTTCAGAGATCGACTCTTAAGCTCTTGAATACATTCAGCAAGAAATGATAGGCCCTATTAATCACAAGCAGAAAGAGCAGAGACATTAGTAATGAGTGCATTGTAAACCTTATTAATTTATCAAATAAGTACTTCTTCATTAGAATAAAATAAAACTAACAAAAACATAATCTGACTTTTTGTGTGTTCCCAATGTGAATAGTATAGAAATTAAAGAACAAATTGACTTTTCTTCATTATCATAGCCTCACTTTCAAAACTGAGCATGCATGGGTTCTTAAACTAAGACAATGCCAAATTAGGTATCACTAAACTACACATAACAAACATGAAATATAAAAACAAACAAACAACAAACAGATAAATAAACAAACAATAAAACAACCAACCAAATAAACAAACAAATAAATAAATAAATAAATAAATAAATAAAGATGTTACTGAGGGACTAGAGAAGTGGCCCAGTGGTTAAGAGCACTGTCTGCTCTTGCAGAGGACCTGGACTCAGTTTGCAGTTCCTACATGGTACCTAACAACTATCTGTAACTCCAGTTCCAGGCAATTCAACATCCTCTACTGACCTGCACAGGCATTGTATGCATGAAAGTATTTACATACATGCAGGCAAATACTCATACACACAAGCTAAATATAAATAAATTTTAAAACCTTAATCTAAAATATAGCTATGTTAAAGTGTAAGAGGCATCCCTATTTTTAAATTTCATATATCATTTTAATTTTATTTTATGTGTACAAGTGTATTGTCTGCATGTTTGTAAGTGCACCCATGTTGTGCAATATCCACAGAGGTCAGAAGAGGGCGTTGGATCTTTTGGAACTGAAATTATGTTTGTTAGCTGCCATGTGGTTGCTGGCAATTGAATCTGAGTCCCCTGCAAGTACAGACAATGGTCTTAATAGCTCAGCCATCTCTCCAGTCCCCCTGACATCCTCTTAACTAAGAAATTACAGCAAGAAATATATCAATATTTAGTGACAAAGATGTAGCACACATACTGCATATTAGGTACATATTAACTGTAACACGAAGAATGGCAATTACATTATCTGTAGCAATTAATTTCTCTTTTTATAACAACCCTGATGTCTAAAGAGACACAAAATAGAGGAGTTGAACTTGGATATATAATCAAACAGCAGTACTCAAAAATGACTAGAATCAGGAGGTTGGGTTGACAAGCAATTTGTTGTTAAGGACTAAGAAAATTTTGGGAATATTGCTTCTCATGAAAAATGATGTTTCTTTCCAACTTCCATTGTTTGTTTTCTTTTTAAAAATATAGTCTTACAGTTTCCTGGAACCTTGCACATATGGACTTAATAAAACGGTGACCGCATGCACAAAATCCATGCAAACATAAGCAGACAAAAATCTCAGCATAGGATTGTGGAAATGGGCAGCAGGCCCCAATCTTAACTAAAGAAATACTGGGCAGCCCATTACTGGTGGGTGAGAAAGAACTGATCTTCTTTAAGGGAGCGAATCTAGGTAGACTGACTAGACCCCAGTGAATGAACGTGCACTGAAGGGCATCAGGAGATACTAACTTGACTTGAGAGGCCTTAACATAAATGACAGAAGGCTTGAAATCCAGTGGGGGGAAGTATAAAATGATTAAAATGTTTGTATGAGACACAAAAATTCAATAGGAAAAATTTAAAAATGCCCTATTCCTGTAGTTATTTTTCCATGAACTAACATGTTAAAAAGACCTTTTCCTTGACTCCACAGATCTACAACCTCATGGAGGAAACAAAAACAGCTCAGAAGAGCAAAATAACAAAGGTTACACAGTGGGGAATACAGGGTCCTAAGGAGGCATGGGACCATCAGGCACTGATAGGTCAAAATATTCAGGGGTATTATAATTGAGGATGCGGAATAAGTATGTGAAGTACTGCATAAGTAGTTAGGGGCAGACCAAAGAACCTGGAAATGAGAGATTCCCTAGGAAGTTCAGAAAGTAATTAAGAAAGTGTACCCCCAGCATCCTGGGATGGGTACTATGGTGGGAACAGAAACAAGGCTGTTGAGGAGAGAAGGAATATGAATCAAGAAAAGTATTGTAAAAGGGTCTTCTGAACTCTGTCTGATAATCACAGTGAGATGAAATAGAGAAAGCCCTCTGCAAGATTTAAAGCTAATATCTTCCTAAACAGAACTTCAGTATTTATAATACATTGAATGCATAGGATAAATTTTAAGGGAAGTGAAAGATACAAAGTGTTTCCTCTAAGGCAGTGATTGTGAAAGCTCTGCTCTCTCTTAAATTCCATTGATCATGAATGGAATGTGAATGACACGTGACTGAATACATTTAACTCACTGACCCACTAGAAAATCAGATTCTATTTTTTAAAATTTGGTCTAGGAAGAAGAGTTTTATACCCCGAATTTTTTCCCGTTTTGTTTTGTTCAATACTGTATCAAATAATTATTATGCTATTTAATATATAAATATCATGGCTACGCACAAAATAAAGTTTGATTTTAAAAATAAAAACAATAACAAAACAAAAGGTTCAGTGCTAAGATGGTTGAATTTGTGGATACAAATGGTTTAATGTCAAGACTGTGATTTTGAGAAGTCCATAAGAATATTGTGCTAATCCTCAAATTACATTTCTAGAATTTAGACAATATTTTGATAGACATCTAAACTTCTGTGGTCATTGCAGCCATAGGTGAGATATTCCAGATACATGGAGTTTCAACAAAAAAGTGTGGATGGGAAAATGGAGCCAATACTGGCATTCGAATAGCAGCTATGGAAAAGAAATATAAAAAATTTGAATTGCATTTTAACTTAGTCAAATATTTTACGAATAAAATGATGTCCCCACAAAACTTTGTCCTTTCTTTTAATGTATCATAATCATTGAAATTGTAACCTGTTGAAACTCAATAACAGAAGTTTGATTTTGTGTGCTAATAGCCTTCTATGAGATTGTAATGTGCACTTCTCATGAATTCTCAAGTCAGTCTCATGGAGTCATTATTATTTTACATTCTTTTTGTTTTAAATATTTATTAATAAACACAAAGTTACAGGATGGTTAAGTAATATGCTCAAAATTATTTTGTTAATAAATGAAGAACTGAAGTTTTCAGTCTAAAACCTGGCATCTCAATATCTTTATATATAACCTCAGTCATTTTTACTGCCAGTAACTACTTTGTTGTTTCCACGTTGATAATTTCACTAAAATTCTATAATAGAATTATACCAAGAGATGGAAAAAGCACCTAAAATTCTCTGTTAATCAGTAACTGGATCAGCTTCTTGCATTAGGCTCAGTATATATTTATCAATCTTAACAGTTCCCATGCTTGATTTAAGATAGGATTCAGCAGAAACAATGGGTTTCAGTCTTTAATACTGTGTTTATTTAGCATGTGTAGAGTGATGCAGGACACCCACAAAAATGCCTACTTTGTTCCCAGCTGCTCACTAGAAATTGCTAAGGTATTGTGTGCAAAGATCACATTAACTCAGGACTTCACTGCACACACAGCAGCAATGCAGTTGGACACGACTTAAATTCAGGGAACCTATCTGCTCTCTAGGACACTTTAATCTTTTATATTTTTCTCTGATTCTTTGGTATATAAATATTGATTAATTTCTTAATAAACAATCTTAAATATTAGATGTGTTTAGTTCAAGAATAAGTATCCTTGTCAGATAAGTAATTATTTTGAAGCTACTGTATACTTTTTAACTTTTTTGAATTAAAAGTAGAAAAAAAAACCTCTAACAGGAAAGTCACTAACCAGATATTAAAATGTTCCCTGCAGAAAGAGTTTATATTATAACATGCAGTTAGCTGTAATCTACTTAATTTTTACTCAACAGTTAGATTCTAAGTAGATGTCATTTTTCTTAAAATTGATTAATTTTGAAATGATATATTTCTTATCCTACTTTTCATTGACACAAATTAAACATTAAAACATTACCAAAACATTTTCTTACAGTAGAAATAATGCATTTATCAACATAGCTTGAATATTTTTTCTTTATAAGAAACGGTCTGAATATGTAGCCTAGGTTTACCTCAGACATGCTGTGATTCTCCTCCTGCTCAGACTCTGTGCTAAGTGAGTCAGCATGCCTAGCTTTGAAATATTAAAAACACAGCTAAAATTATACCAAGGTGAGACATGTAACATGACAGAATATAGGTCAAATATTCAGAATTAACTTGTTTCCTTTAGCTGGTTGAAAGTTAGCAGCAGTTTTCTCAATATCAGGACAGGCAGAAGTAGAAAACACATATGAATATTATACATGAAATACATTTTAAATATCTAATTTAGGAGGCATACAAAGACACAGTCTCACTGAGGTATAAACAATGTTTACAATTATTTCCTTCAGACCTACTTTAAAATGTTTATGAAAAATATTTTAAGCATATACAGTTTTCTACTTGGAAGAAAATCCCACAAGTATAGAGAATGGAATATTATCCAATGTGGAAGAAAAAGTGTCATATCAAATACAGACACAGAGGAAATTAAAATGTACATATTTAAGTAAAAGAAGACAATCAGAAAACAGTTACATGGTGCATGTTTCCAGCCACATGACATTCTGCAAAAGGCAAAGTTAGGAAACTATAAAATGAATAGTAGTTGACAGGCTTAAACAGGAGACAGCGATGAAAAACTAGAGCACAGGGAAATTTTAAGACAAGCAAATCCTCTACATAATTATAATGGTGGATTCATGGCTTTGTAAATTTGTCCAAGTCTATAGGCTGCACAACAGAAGGAATGACTCCTAATGTCAAGTAAGGATGCTGAATGATGGTGTAGAACAGGCCTGAAAACATGTAGCACTCTGATGGATTGCAGCCAAGGGGGAGGGAGAGCAACTCTGCAAAAGCCAGGGCAAGAATATCTCTGCACCTAGGGGCCTTGTCACTAAGAATGTAATTCTGCTCTTAAAAAATGAACTCCATTGTTTTTACATGGAGGAAATACATTGGAGAAATTTCTTAAGGATATGCTGATCTAGCAGAATTTGCCTTTTATAGTTTTTTTTTTTTCCTTTCTACAAATGTTTTAAATGCTGATGCTTTTTCCTGCATCATACATTTAAATGTTTTTGTGTTCTAGATACATATTTGTTCCCTTTGAGATTTTGATGACCTTTACATATATACTTTTCAGTTTTAATCTACTAATTTTATTGGTAATTAACGGTTCAAATATTTTTATCATTTAACTACAACAATAAATTTAAAGACCTATAGCTACAATTATATGATGTCAATGTGTTTTAAATTTATTGTTCTACTTAGCTTTGAAATAAATCTAGGATGATACTTAATATTTTATTATTTTACAGATGAAGAAATTAAATATGAAATTTTTAAATGACCAGTGTTTAACAGGTCTGGTTTTCTTCCTTTTTTCTTAATTTTTTTGACTGACAATAAAGGTACTTAATTTATTAAGTTAAAACTCTATCATACCTTCAGTATATGTCTTACAAAACCTTCCCCAGCCTGAATAATATATGATTTAGGTAGTCATTGCATTTCTCAGACTGTCGAGCCCAGACATATGATTCATTTCTACAAGTAAATGGAATAGGATGCTAAAATGTACTTCCGAAATAGACTACCTGAGTGTGACAGGTGACTTTAATTGGTTTTTGTGGAGGCATGGAAGCCATTCTAACTGCACCCCTAAAGAAGACATTTATACTATGACCTCTAAGGTTCAGTGAACATTGCTGAAGAATGAATGGCAGAAAGAATGTTAAGAGCCAAAATATAAAGAGAAGTGCTGCAAAATGCCATCTCCTGGGCAAGACACATCCACTGCAGCAATGAACTCATAGAAGGTGTCCGTACTACACAATAATGGACCAATCACCAGTCAGGCTTGTATAGAGAGGAGCTCAGAGACCTTACCCTGCACTACTGAACTGTTTATTATTGACAGATTTAAGGAAGAAGGGGAGATCATTAACTGCAGTTGTTTACCCACTGTTGACCTCAGCAGACTACAATGGATAGTTCTCATTTAATATTCACATAGAAGGCACTGGTTAAATGAAATGAGGTCCCAAACAAAATCTAAAGTCATATCTAGGAAAGGAAATGGTATCGATGTGTGTGTCAGGAGGGGAAGGAAGATAAAAGTAATTGGGGTAAAAGAATAATAATCAGAAGGCCTAGTATACATGCATGAAACTGTCAAATAGCAAAATTAGTCAATATAAAAATAAATCTAACTGCAGTGGCTTGTGAAGGAAGATGGTGAGAGTAGATAGGACTTTCATGGACAGGCTGGTGGGAGATACATAGAGGACTTCTCAAGAAATTTTACAAAGAAATGGGAACTAGCTGGACGGCATAAGGCTCTCATAGCATGCTTGTAGGTTGGTAAGCAAAATGCAATGGGTGATATATTGGTATCACGGAAAATATGCCATAATTTGCCTAATTGATTTATCATATTCTCAATGACAATTTCCAAAATCTTAAACCTAGTTGCTTTCTTATCTATTTTAATTTCATTTCAATTTTAAATCATGAATTGTTGACTTTCCAAATTCTCTTTTGGGCAAATACAGACTGTGTATTACCTACAGTTTTTGATAGCATTATGAGTGTGCATGTGTATATATACACACAGCTAGATGCTAGATAGGTACTTATATTTGTGTATTATATATATTATATACTATCTATTGTGAAACAGCAATAATAGGATGAACAAAAATGATTGTACTCCTTCTTATAGCCTGTTTGAAGTTTTGCTTTATTCTTGTAGAGCGTTCATTTGAGATACTATTGCTTATCTTCATGTGCCACTCACTATCCATGATGTTAATCTGTCTATGACCAGTTTTTTACTGAGAAAAATCATATATGTAGTTGACTAACTTCAATTATTTATTGACTAACATGGCAAAACGGTAAATTTTTCTGTATTTCAGTCATAGTAAATTTTTTCATTGGTTCATTTCCCTTTATTAAATTGCTGCACTGATTCTTTTCAATTTGGTAAACCATATTACACTTACTAAGTAGAAGAAAGCCAAATTTGTCAATGATATTTAAGTATAAAAATCAAATAGTTGTTGAATTAGCATTTTCTTTATGTTTAAATAAATCTGATAGACAATTCAATTACATGAAAAGTTTACACAGCCAAACATAATTAATTTAAAATATGATGGGCTCAGTTTTATAAGTCTGACCAAACAGGCACTGAAAGCAATGGTAGTGGGCCCATTAGCCAAAGTGGCTTTATTGTATTCTAAGCAGATTAACTTATAAAGATCTTTGAATTAGTATATTCATACAACAAATGTGATTAAAACCGTTATATGTAGGGATAGATACATAGGAATCAATATCTTACTTCATAATTAAATTATCAGATGGTAATAAATTAAAATTTAAATAGTTTTTAAAATTTGAACTGTTAGGGTGGCTAACTCATTTTCAAACAAGTCATAACAACACATTTTGGTGAATTATTTGTTTTTAATGCTTGCTTTTCTAAATTTAGTTATATCAACTAACTTTATAAGCAATTAATAGTTAAATTCATTTTATCACTGATCATGAGATCTGATTATTTTCATGGAATTCTCATAATTTAATGTTAAATTTCTTAAATAATTGTTATACAAGGTAAATGCAATAAAGGCTATAAATCAAGTACAGATTACTGTATACCTTTCCTTTAAAAAATGTCCTAAAGTTTAGTATTAGTACAGTCTCTTACTACTTTACTTTTTTAAACTTTGGATAGATATAAATAAATAGTATATTTTAAAATAAGCTGTTATGGCATACCAATGAATAAAACTTCTTTGTAATTATTATTTCAAAGTTTAAAATATTTAGAGTGTAAGTCAAACGTGGTGTACTCCTTTAATCACAACTTTTTGGAGGCAGAGGCAGGTGGACCTTTGTGACATCAAGGCCAACCTGGTCAACATAGGGAATTCTAGGTCATCTGGGGCCACAGGAAGAACCTGTTTCAAAAAACAAATCCAGTGTATGATTTACTGCTTTCTTTAGATCTTTTATTTAAAGCCTAAATATATTTGTTAATTTTAAAATCATGTCCCTATATCCAAAGTGTTTTTTTACATTTTTTATATTAATACATTTTAATTAATGCCAAGTAAAAGTATTTTACAATATCAAGTGTGTATCTCCTGAATGTATTATTTATACTTGCAATATTTATATGCAATTTTTAATCAGAAAAGGACTATTATTCCTGTTCATTGTAATGCATTTCAAAATTATTAATAATGGCTCTCTCTACTGTCAAAAATACACCAAGTCTGATAATACAAGTCAAAAATATACAGGTTTGTCATTTGTGTAGTTTATATGGGAAAGTATTTTTGAAAACAATATAATTTACCATTTAATTTCATATTCTATGACAGCAACTTGAAATTATTTTTTAAAATTTTGCATAAAAGACACACGAAATTTTTGGCTAGCTATTTTTTAATCCTTTAAAACCATTACATTTATAACAGATTTTAAAAATTCAAACACTTGTTATTGTAACACAAGAAAATAAATGTTAGGTTCAAATTAAAATGCGGACTTTTTAATGGCCTTAACTCTGGGTCCTAAAAGATAAGTTTCCGTGAAAAAAAATAACCTTTCTATGTAAAAATATATGCTATACATGAATATGCTATTTTCCTAGAATCTTTCCAACCTGGCTCCTAGGGAGCTGCAGCCTGTGCATCCAGAGCAGAAGTAACATCAGGGTCTGGAGAGGTGGTCTCTTCAGTGCCTTCAGGAATTTTCCCCCCATTTAGCAGTGTTGGAAATAGGTCTGGAAAAGCATAGGAAATCTATATCAAATTTTCCTTTGGGGGTTTTTTTTTTTTTTTTTTTTTTTTTTTTCTTTTTTTTTCCACACTGGCAATGTTGCATGGCGAAGGTGTTATATGGTATGACATTAAATATTCATTTCACTAATGAGTCCTCTATGTCAAATTAACCATATTTCAAGATAAAGTGATTTTATCTAATTATTTTAAATTAGGATAAATTTGAAAATATGAATGGGCAAGTTAAGTAAAAAACGTATGTAGAACTACGGGTGCACAAATGCAAATTTTAAGGAAATTTGAAGTAGATAGGATCATGTTTTTTATAAAAAAAGATGATACTTGAGAAAATCAAGGAATTTAATATTTTACACTTTCATACTGAGTTTCTGTGAATATTTAAACATGTACAGCCTAAAATATGAAATATATTAGGAATTATTTCTATATGTACTATGTAGAAGTTATGTAAATATGCATTGTATATACATATATGAAATTGTTTTAGATATATTTGTGTGTTACCCTAATACCCAAATCAAAATGTCAATAACTATATTTTAACCATGAATTGAAAAAAAGAATATTGTATCCTGGAACTAAATATCACTCATAAATTGTTAACTTACTCAGTATAATTAATTATACCTTGGAACATATTTTAATTGATTTTCCTTAGTACTTAGTACTTCTTATATAACAAGACCCAAACTACTGACTATTTTGCTATATTTTTCTAAAAATACAAAAAAAGGATGTTGGTATTATAAGATACAGGGAAAAGAAACATGAAATTAAACATTTATTTAAGGAACAGAGGTCAGTAAAACAGTGACCATTAAATGCTCAAATCCTAAGTGTTATTTGAGCAAACTTTAGAGAACAAACACTATTCAAATTATTATATGGTGAATGAAAGTAGATATAAATTGAAATAATATAATTATTAGTTTCATTTTAGTGTTAGCCTATTAAAAACATAGTGAGGAAGAGAAAATTTTAAAATGCTGGGAGCAAAACAATAATTTAACCTTTCATATTCGATGCCTTTTTCTGACCTATGTTTTCATTTTTAAGATTGACAGTCCCTTAGGAAATGAATATTTGTATCATGAATCTTTTGTGGTACCTATTTTGTCAACACATAGTTTAACTTCATTTGTCTTGTTTTTGAGCTGTTCAATCAAACTTGCACTTTTTTTTTTTACAAGTGTTAGCAATGTTTGAAAACACTAGAATATTAAAAACAATATTAAATAATTTTTACAACTATCTCTACTCTCATTTATGGAATTTTAATAACAGAAAAATGATATTTACTTAATATGTAGTTTCTTAACAAATTCAAAATCAATGGAGATATATATTTCTGCCTGATATATTCTAAATAATTATTCTAAACCTCTGAATTTATTTCAAAACCATGCTGAATAAAGTTATGATAGGCTAAAATTTAGTTCTGAAAGACAAATTATCACTTACTGAAGTTGTAATTTTCAACTATAACTGGAAATTTAAATGTGTTAAAATTATTTCTTTAATAATATAGCAGAATCAGAGTTAATCAAAATTGATTAGTAAACATTAAAAAGAAAAATGGAAGGCTAAAACGTCAGTGAAGGCTGTTCAGTAAAACAACAATGAAAATTTATTAAGTCAAAATGAAATATTTCATTTTGAACAGCCATTTTTATTAATTCAATATGCAGAAATGTATTTTTCCCTGAGTAAAAGCCATTAACAAAAGTATTTTTCATATTTTTAAAGAGAAACTGTTATCTTATTTTTAGTATGAAAAACACAACATTATTGGGAAATGTGATTTAATGATAAAAACTCTATAATGAACATGTTCATAAACATGATACTGCAGACACCTAAATAGAAGAGATTAACACTGAACAATCAGAAAACTTGCTGATCTGAAACTAGTTGGAGATGGGTATCTATGAAAATAACGGTGCAGACAGGAAACAAGAAGCTTTAAAATCTGCACAGGAAAGCTTGCCAGCTTATCTTTAAATCAGGAGCTCATAAGTATTCAATGTTAAATACATCTTTTAAATCTAAAGAGACCAATACTAAGAGAGAAAAACAGTAACATTAGCTTGATTTTTAAGAGGGATCTCATAAATTTCTACTCAAAATACCGTTTTACACAAGAGCATACAATTCAAACATTTTAGAGAAGAGACCTGGAACAAACCATATGAACAAAACAAAACAAACCAGGAAATGAGTTTGTTTGTTAAGAAACCCACAATCTACAAGAAAGATTTTTGAAATTGAACCAAGCATATATTTTACAGATGACATAAATTAAAACTTCATTTTCTATGATTTCTCATTAAAGAGAGACTCTACATGCTCTAGGTTCTTCAATAACTGAAATGCTGGTGTCCTTAAAGTACCTTAAACTACTATGTTGAAATCTAGTCAGTACTGTGGTTTATGAAGATGGAGCATTTAGAAAGTGATTAGGTCATAAGTATGAATCTTGTTATAGTTTGACTATGAAGTGTCCCTTTCCTTTATGTGCTGATCCTCATCCGGCATGTAGAGTGATGGCTGGATCTTGAGGGTGATATCTTCATCAAGAGCTTAATCAATTGATCAATTCACCATTGAATGAACTATTGAGGTGGTGCTTATATCTAGTGTCCAGGTCATTTTCTCCCTCCCTATTTTCTTTCTTTGTTCATATCCACTGTGATCCTTCCTACCCGATGCTATTCTGTCATGGTCTTTGTGACTTCCACAGGCACGAAAGCAATGCTGACCATGAACCGAAAGTTCTGTAACTATGAGGGTGAAAAAAGGCATTTCCATTCTCAATTTGTTTTTCTCAGGTACTCTGTTACAGTGATCTAAAAGAGTCTAGCATATCCCTCCATGAATTAAATTAGCGGCAATATAATGGAGACCCCTGGGACACATGTGCCCTTTCATAGTGTGAAAGGTCATAGTGAATAAAAAGCAGGTGTCTTTGAAAAAGGAGCAGGCTCTCACCTGTTACCAAATCTACGGATTCATTAAACATAAAATTTGCAAATGTGCAGAACTATGAGAAATGCATTCATGTATTAATCGACCCTGTCTATGGTAATTTGATAGAGCATCTGAACAGAATTAGACAGGAAAAATTAAATTTAAAAATCAACACATACATACTCTTTTTTCTATTAATTATTGAGTCCAAGAAACAAAACACAATACTGGCAACTATTTTAGGATTATATATATAAGAAAGTAATTTAGCTGGGCATGGTGGCATATGCCTGTCATCCCAGCACTTAGGAGGCAGAGGCAAGTAGATCTCTGTGAGTTCAAATCCAGCCTGGTCTACATAGTGAATTCCAGAATAGCTGGGGCTACAGGGAAACCCTGTCTCAAAAAAGACAAAAAATTTAAAAAAGTAAGTAATTTAAAGGCAGATCTTATTTAATTTTTATTATTTGAGAATTTAATACAAACATTCAACGTGTTTTGGTCAAATCCACCTACATTTCCTGCACTCCAAGACCTCCCCTAACTTGTTTGTCATTCCCTACTGCACACCTTCATGTGGTCTTTTGAAACACATAGTCCACCTGGTGTTGTCAGTTTGCTTACAAGTGTGGGGCCATCTACTGGGGCCTTGACAACCTATCAGGAACCACATCTCTGAAGGAAACTGAGTATTTAGTAATCATAGAGAAAAAAGGAAAATTGAATCCAGTATAAAGAGAGATATTGAAAACTAAAATCAGTTAAAAAATACTAGATATTGAAGTAAATGTAATGGACTTAAAATACGAAAAATAAAACTGTTAAGGAATTTGTAAGAAAAGATTAATAGAATAAATTTTTATATGGAGAATTTCAGGAATAATATAATAGCTCCAAGGAAAAATAAAAATAAAAGAGAATACAAAGCAAAAATTCAAATTTTGCACCAGGAAAAAATATCTATAATAAAAAGATTAATTAAAATTAAAACCATTATACAATATAGAAAACAAATAGGATTAATTGACTTGAAATATTATTAATAGAGGTCATCTACCCTCAGGCAGACAGAGAGTTGAGAAGTAAAGACTGTAAAAGAGAAATTCAGTGACCTGGGTGGAGAATGAAGATGTCTTAAATACAGCTATTTGCAATCACGGTAAGAGAGGCAAGGGAATTGAAGCATACATTTATTTTTAAAAGCAATGATCAAAGTTCATGAATTTCATTATAGATAAATGAACACTCAGGAAAAACAAAAATTTGAATTAAGAAAAAAGTGACTCTTTTTTGCAAAATTAAGGATTTGGAAATGCTGAATTACAGAAAGCATTTGTTTGCCATAAACTAAAGCAAAAATTAATGGGCTACATTTATAATGGTTACACAAATAGTAAAATTATTGGAAGATTAGGTTGTTCCTGATCTATAGGAAGATAGACTAAAGCCATAAACTAAAGCAAAAATTAATGAGCTACATTTATAATGGTTACACTAATAGTAAAATTATTGGAAGAGTAGGTTGTTCCTGATTTATAGGGCAATCTAAAGACCTCAATTAAAATTTTCTGTATTTCATACAGAACATCTTAATTGTCTTTACTCCCTTCTTCATCAGCACCCTCCATACCCCATCAACTAGATTCATACATTTTGTTATTTGTGTTAAGTTCTGTCAACTCAAGTTAGTGTTCCCAGATGCTGCTCAGGGCCAGTTCACCCACTAGGCTCTAGTCAGCCTATCTAGAGTCACTTCCTTAAAGATCACCTGTTCTTCACCCAGCAATAATCAGTTGCCCCATAGTTCTTTGCCTAAGATTGGGGCCTACTGCCCATTTCTAAAGTTCTATGCTGGATTTTTGACTGCTTGAGTGTAGGGGAATGAATGGGGATAGACTGATCAAAGCACATTACATTCATGTCTGAAATCTTCAAACAATAGAAAAGGAAGAACTGAATTAAAATAAGAATATTACATAACCATAAAATGCTAATAGAAATGTGTTAAGATAATTAAGTAAATTAATGATGCCTCTTCTATTTTATTTTATTTTTGTCCTTTTCATACACTCAAAACACCACTGTGGTCTGGTTTGAATTTTCATGGGTTTTAACAGATGCTGACACCATTTCAGTGAGATCATAACATCATGTTCCCATAAACCTGGAAAACTTTATCTCCTTGTGGTCATCCATGTGTTGTAGCTCTTTGTGTCTTTCTATCCTTCTTCTGCAATGTTCCCTGAGCCCTGGGTGGGTGAGGTTTAATATAGCAGTCCTGTCCAGTGACATACACTCTGCAATAGGTAAGAAGTGCCAAGGAACTATTGGCAGCTGATCACTACAGGGTGAGGGAGAGTTGGTCTTCTTTGAGAGACTGACTCTAAATAGACTGACCAGGCTACAGTGGATGAACTCCTGCCAAGTGACATCTGGGAACACAAACTTTACTGGCTAGGCCTTAACATGGAAGGCAGCATGCATGAAATCCAGTGGGGGATCTATGGGAGGTGCATAAAGGGAAGGGATTTAAGTATGATTAAGCTGTATTGTATGAAATGCTCAAAAATTCAATACAGTTATATATTGAAAAGAAATCCACCATTCAAGATTAATAACTTTCAAGATTGCTTTAGATATGAAACTGGGTTTTTGTGTGTGTGTGAAGGAATCTCTTTCACATGGTGAAATGCTTAGATAATGATAAATAAAATTTGATGTAGTGCAAACGTTCACAGACAATAACTAGAAACAGCAAAATTGGTGGACCATGAGGAGGCACTGAAACTAGCAGCAATCAGACAACTTGTTACAAAGAAATACCAAGGTCAGGGCCATTATTTTAACATGTTTGACAAAATATTAGTAAGCAATTAGTGATTACCAATTATCAATTAGAAGCAGTACAATTTTGATGTAACCAATCTTAAATTTGTTTTGTAAATTATTAAATTGCCAATATCTTCACAACCTTTTTTCCCATTGTTATAGAGCTGTCATAAATCACTGTAACAATGAAGATATAATCACATCAATAATTGGTGCTGTTGATTGGTTGTGTCTTCTCGTATAAACAGCTCTTTTCACCATACTCTGAACGTATTAATATTCATTCCTTAAGTCTCCTGACTCTGCAGTCTCGAGCCAGGCATTTCACATGTATAACTTTCCAAAAATCTCAATTTGCAGTGAAAATGTGTATTTAATATGCTTCTGCAATTTCACAACTGTTTTCTAAAATGCTTTAATATGTTCTAAAATTTCATAGGTTACTGTGGGAAACAGACTTGAGCCTAGGGTGAAAGTCTTATTGACAGCCATACAGCAGGCTTGAGGCAATGGCCCAACTGCTGGAGCCACAAGGAATGCCTTGTGACATTTTGCTCCCATTGGCAGATCATGAGACTGATGCCTAGAGCTCGCCACTCCCTAATCACCACCCTTGGGTACCTCACCTTTAAACTACTTACTGTACTGTGCACCACCCTTGGAAACCTCACCTTTAAACTACTTACTGTACTGTGCACCACCCTTGGAAACCTCACCTTTAAACTACTTACTGTACTGTGCAACACCCTTGGAAACCTCACCTTTAAACTACTTGCTGTGCTGTGATTGGACCACTACCCCAACATAAGCTTGTGCCTTCCTGCAATAAACCAGATCTGCGTCACTGAACCTGGTCTCCTGTGTCTGAATGCAGCTCCGCTGACACAGTCTTCTCACCAGCCCTGGGGTCTGGATTGGGCGACTGATGAGGGGAGCTAAGAGAGCAGGAGAGTGGCCATAGCTGGAGGAGAGCAGCCACTTGAGGACCACAACTGGCACCCAACAGGGGCATGAAGCCTCCAGCCCCATGGAGCTGTAGCGTGTCATTCCTGTCTCCACTGATCATCTTCCTGAATGGTTCCTGAGTCCCTTTGGGTATGTCTTGCAGGGTAAGTGACCTCCGGTATGGGGAATAGTCATCCAGCTGCTGCCAGCATCTGTGCTGCTGCACTGGTTTCTCTCCTCAGCAGTAGGTAAATTAAGGTAACAGAAAAGGATATAACTAAGGTTTTAGATGAAGTTCTAGCTCTTGCCCCTTGGTTTACAGATACTTATTGCTGGGATCCTGAACAATGGGCTTGCATTTTATTCTTGGCCTGGCATAGATAAGTCAGGGAGGGACACGCATAGAGAAGTCAAGGAGGGACACCCACATTCTGGGCTATTCTACCCCGCTGTGACAGCCATTCTGGCCTCCCTTCAGGGGATTTCCTCCGAAGCCCCTAAACAGGACAATCCCCTATTTAAGGAGATAGATGAGCAAATACAACAGGATGCTGGGGATGGCCTGTCCCAGGCATTTCCAGTTAAAACAAAACTAATGGATTCTTGTTCTGATAAAACTACGACTGTTAATGATGCTATAAAAAATAAGGAATTGGGGTTTTAGAGCTCCCTTGATGGAAAACAGGAAGTTAGGGCAGCCTCTGCTCTGCCATTACAGAGCAATGGCTACTTTTCACCATCTTGCACTAGTTTTAAAGAAGTTCCCCTCCAGTCCACCTACCCATCCCTTCTGGAGGAGGACTGGAAGCCCCTCCCACCTAGGCCCCTGTTCTATGATACAATGGGAGATTTTCTATAGTTCTTCCCAGTTACTGTCAATCAGGGACAACAGAACCCAAATGTCTGGAATCCATATTCTCATGATACCTTAAGGAAGCTGCATAAGGCAGCAATTGAGGATGGCATTCATTCCCCCTGGTTTGGTCAGTTATTAGATACAATTAGTCACTTGGCCAATACCCCCTATGATTGGCAGAATATCACCCGTGCCTGCTTACAGGGAGGCAATTTCCTTTTATGGGAAGCTGCTTACCAAGATGAATGTGAATAACAGGCAGAGTGCAATAGAAATGCCAATGTCCAAAACATTGGAATTGATTCTCTAATAGGACATGGCAGTTTTGAGACCCCCCCAAGCTCAGGCACAGGGACCTCCCCGCTACTTTGAACAAGTACGGCTTTGCGTGCTGCATGCTTTTCGAAGTATGCCAACTGGCGGTGATACCAAATTAACCAAATTGATAGAAAAACCAGGCGAGTTTTTCTCTGATTTTGTTGAGAGATGCCAACAAAGTATAAATAGAAAGATCAGTCATCAGGGAGCTGCCAATGCCTTGCTCAAGGATCTTGTCTATGAAGGCTGCTCTACAGAGTGTCGCCTTGCCATAGGATCCATTAGACACAAGGATGTCTCTGATTGGATTATGGCTTGCTGAGATGTGGGGACCGCTTGGGCCCATGCCGCGGCCCTTGCTGAGGCACTGGCTGCTCATCAGCCTCAGGCCGAGCTGGAAAAAGGCAAATGTTGGGCCTGCAGGGGACAGGGTCATTGGTCACACACCTGTCCTAATAAGATTATGAGTATGAAGGAGGCCAAAAGGAGCCAGGTTCCCCCTTCAAAATGTCCAAGATGCCACAAAGGCTTTCATTGGGCAAGAGAATGTAGATCTAAGGTGGATGCAGATGGTAAACCCATACAGAAGGTGCCTTTAAACAGACAACGGGGCACCTCTCAGCCCCGCCCCAAAGAGAGGAAGTAAGGAAATACACCCCCCAAGTCCAATGGACGATGCCTATTGATTTGCATAAGCCTAGGATGCAACTCTCCCTAGATGGCCATAAGTTTAAAGGCCTAATTGATACAGGGGCTGATATTACTGTAATCAGACAGGAAAAAGCCTTGTCTCATTGGCACCATAAGCCTGGACCCCTATACAAGGTGTTGGGGGCTTACAAAACACTTTATAGGTCCAATGTCCCATGGTCTGGACTGACCCAGATGGCAATACAGGAGCTATTAAACTGCTCCTAGCTGCACGGCTTCCCCATAACCTGTGGGGGAGAGATATCCTCTGAAATGTGGAGGATTATAACTACCAATAATAAAGAGAGGGGGAAACATGACGATGGAAAAAAAAGGAAGCAAAAATTATCAAGCAATTGAAGATTAAACTCAAGAAAGCACAAGAAAGCCAGAAGGAGATGAAGCTGCTGCTCAACATGTACCACTCTGCCCCAAAGGAACAGAGAGACAAAGTGCAGTTAATGGCAGCTGAGAAGAGGTCTAAGGCAGAGTTGGAAGATCTCAGACAAAGACTCAAGGATCTGGAGGATAAGGAGAAGAAAGAGAACAAGAAAATGGCTGATGAGAATGCCCTGAGGAAGATCCGGGCTGTGGAGAAGCAGATCGAGTTCCTGCAGAAGAAGGTGGCCATGGCCAAGCAGGAGGAAGAAGCTCTCCTCTCTGAGATGGATGTCACAGGCCAGGCCTTTGAAGACATACAAGAGCAGAATATCTGTTCAATGCAGCAGTTGTGGGAGAAGGATGATGCAAATTTCAAGTTCATGTCAGAGCGGATCAAGTCCAATCAGATCCATAAATTGCTTAAAGAGGAAAAGGAGGAGTTAGCAGACCAGGTTTTGACTCTGAAGACTCAGGTAATTAGGAAGAGTAGAGTGTTTTAAGTAGAGTGTTTTTTACATGAAGACACCTGCAAAAGTAATCCTTGTGACTTTTCTTGGTGTGTGTGTGTGAATGTGTGTGTGAGAGAGAGACAGAGAGAAATCCTGAAAAAAAAAAGGATGCAGTGCTTACCAAGTGTTTTCATGTATTCTGCTTCGAGTGTGTGAAGACGCGCTATGACACTCGCCAGCGGAAGTGCCCCAAGTGTAATGCTGCTTTTGGTGCCAATGATTTCCATCGCATCTACATTGGCTGATGCAAGTCAAGAGAGACACGCTGGCTAGACAAGCACCTAATCGTTAACCACCAGCCTTTGCCTCTTCTCTCCTTGACTCTCTTAAGGATCTTGCCCAGACTCTCCTCTGCAGTAGCTAGGCAGCATTAGGGAAAAGGACCCTGCTATAAGGATCCCAATTTTGTTATATGACGAGCTCTATTTGTATTAAACTTTCTAAAATTTGACTCCAATGGCCTCTCACCAGCAATAAAGCATTGGGGGGCATTCACTCAGCCCACTCTTGCTCCCATGATGAGATGGAAGGACCCTCTCACAAGTGAATGGAAAGGTTCACACCTATTATTAACACAAGGGCAAGGCTATGCTTGTGTCTTTCCAGATAATCTTCCAGTGCCCATCTGGATCCCAGCCCAGAACATCAGAATTGCTTGCAATGGAAAACCTCCCTCCACAGCCACCAACCCCAGAGATGGCAGACCCTAGAGGAAGCAGCGTACTTATGTGTGCCATCATTACTGCTAACTCCTGATTTTTGGACCCTGCATTGTTAAGGTCCATTGTTAAAACTCATATTTCTCTGGTTCAGTTAGCTGTTGCCCTACCTCCAGATCTTGCTAGGCATGTCTCTGCAAACAAGGACCTGCTGTTCCTTACCCTTATCAACCTAGAGATATGAAATTTAGGCTTGAGCATAGGTGTAAAATCTTACAGAACAACAATGCAACAGATCTGAGACAATGGCCCAACTGCCAGAGCCACAGGAAATGCCTTGTGATATGTTCTCCTGTTGGCAGACTGTGAGACCGATGCCTAGAACTTGCCAATCCCTAATCCCCATCATTACCCTAGATGGACGACCCCGCTCCATCAGCTTTTATTGAATTCTTAGCCCCTTAAGAGGACTTTGCACAGGCCAAAGCTTGATACACAGCCTCTCCCTCTGCCGGACCATACCAAGGGACTCACCTTTCAAGGGCTGGTAGTCAATAATGGGTAAGATCCCAAGAGAAGGGACAACCTAAGACAGTCCATAATTCTGGGTGACCCTTGAGGTGGGGACAACAATGCCGAGGCAAAAATCTTGACTCCCACTGGTTGGCACGGAGTTGGCACAACCTGCTCTTAAGAAAGCTTGCCATTTTGAGGGAGGGGGCTCTTGATTCAATGACCCCCTGAGCCATTGTACTTTGCTTAATATATCTGGACTGATATCAATATACTATGTATTCTAATTTATACCTCACTTTAAAAAGGGGGGGGATGTGGGAGACAGACTTGAGCCTAGGGTGAAAGTCTTATTGACAGCCATACAGCAGGCCTGAGGCAATGGCCCAACTGCTGGAGCCACAAGGAATGCCTTGTGACATTTTCCTCCCATTGGCAGATCATGAGACTGATGCCTAGAGCTCACCACTCCCTAATCACCACCCTTGGGTACCACACCTTTAAAACTACTTACTGTACTGTGCACCATCCTTGGATACCTCACCTTTAAAGTACTTGCTGTGCTGTGATTGGACCACTACCCCTATATAAGCTCGTGCCTTCCTGCAATAAACCAGATCTGCGTCACTGAACCTGGTCTCCTGTGTCTGAATGCGGCTCCACTGACACAGTCTTCTCACCAGTCCTGGGGTCCAGACCAGACAATTGATCAGGGGAACTAAGAGAGCAGGAGAGTGGCCATAGCCAGAGGAGAGCAGCCACTTGACGACCACAGGTTACTTCTTGTGTTCTTCCTCATTTCCTGCATTTTATAAAGTATTATTAAAATGGGCACAACAATAAATAAATTTTTTTGTGTATGACAAATTTCATTTGGAGAACTTTGGAAATCAAAATTAAACTGTGAAAATCCTGAAGAACCTGAACCATTTGTTCTGTGAATCATTGCTCAAGATAAAGTATGCATGTAAAAGTATGCATAAATTAAAATTTTCTGAACAAATTTTTACCAGGAATGCTTATTTAATAATGGGAAATAATGATGATCTGCCAATTCTGATATTTAGAGATTTAGATATTAAATGTTACTAAAATGATAATGAAAAAAATTCAAAGTTTTCATTAATCCCATTGAATACTCATCATTTTATTATTTATAATTCAGAATTGCAGCATATGCTCAATATTATTAGAAAATAATCTCTTTGATATAGATTGTAAACTGTTATATTGGAAAATATTGGCTAAATAATTGAAGCGCACAGTACGGTATAATGAGTTTTAAATTTTTTGAATATTTTTCTCCAAAGTAATGAAAAATGCAAGATGATGCATTGCATGTCCTACACTGATAGATTTTATAAATACACATTTTCTATTATGTTTTTAACAATTGCAGTTTTTAAAAGTGCATTTAAACATTATGAAAGTTTAATTCTAAACTTTCATTGTTCTATTTGAAAATTAAAAACAGCTTTGTGCCTAACCACAGCACTGTTTTCATAACTAAGAAAGTTTAACTGACTCTTTGCTGCTTTCTGAAAACACAGTCTATTTTCAAATTTACTCAGATAACCAATCAAGGTCTACATTTGCATCTGAAAATAGGTCTTCACCAACCAATGCTTCAACTAGTGCCTTCACTAAATTTCTATAATCTTTCTTGAACATTCTATTAGGTAATAAAAAAATAGGATTTTTAGTTCATTATTCCTTTTCTGTCTAATACAAAGACATTTTGTGTCACTAAAATCTCTCTCATCAGCTGGAACCACCTGGCTACCCAGTTATAAAGTTCCTGTTAGAAAGAGAATGTAAATGTATGTTCTTTAATTACAGATATTCATTGTAAACCCTTACCATTTATATTCTAGTGAACTTCAAATTTTGTCTCTCTCTTGTTCTCTCTCTTTTTACACAAACTCATATACACACACAAAAAAAACCACACATATAATTACATCAAAGTAAATTAATGGGTTTTAAAGTACTTAATATGATGAAAAAAATTTCATTCATATTCTTTCTGATATTTAACTTTTAATAATCTTGGTCACAAGAGCCCTATCAAAGTAACTTCTATGTTATCCCAAATATACATACAGTGCTTTGAACATTATGACATTTTTTGCTTTTTAGTTTGTTTTTTGAGATGGGGTCTCCCAATAGCCTCAACGGGCCTGGGGGTTGTTATGTAGACCAGTTTGGGCACAGAGATCCACCTGCCTCTGCCTCTCAAATGCTGGGATTAAGTGTATGTGCCACCATGTCTATCTGAAATGACAATAATTTAAATAATGTTTTTCAGTTATTTGACTTGCAGAAATTTATGAGGTAATTGAGACATGAGTCATTGCCAGTCCATGCAATCATATTTCAATCTACTTTAGTAGCAATCATTAAAATACATGATTTTAAAATTGTGTATTCAATTTTCCAAATTTTAGAAACTTGAACATATTTAATAAAATATATTTACATGGAAAATTAATGTTAGAATGAATATAGAATTAATCATGTAAAATTATTCATGTAGCTAAATAATTTCTTCTTCAATATCTATTTATGCAAGATATAGTAAAGAAAAAAATGCTCATTGTTTTTCAAAATCACATGACTTTAATGTCTTAGAAACTAACTTTATGCTGCTTACCTGAAGGAAAATTTAAACGACTGACAACATTGAGTTGTATATGTATTTTAAGATAAATATACATGTTGGACCTCTATTAAATATCCATATTAAAATTGGATTTCAGTTCTCATATATATAATTAATGGAGCAAAGGTAACTGGCATACAGTGTCATTTGCTAATCATTCAATTTTGATGTAAATATAATATTGTTCTACTTTAATCCTACACAAGATAAATTGCTTGTTTCTTCCTCTGGGAATTTTAATTACTTACATTTCATTGCACTAAGCCCAATATTACACTGATTTTAAATCCAGGTTATTCTTTAAACCAAAAAATAACCTCAAACACACACACACACACACACACACACATACACGCACGCGCGCGCACACACACACACACACACACACACACACACACCTCTTAAAACTTAAATAATGACTAGTTAGTATAAAAACCAAAAGGAATTGTGTTAGTTCAAAAACCTGTTGACAAATTACACATACAATATCTCTACATATGTATAGCTGCTGAAGGCTACATTACAAAAAACAGTGCCAGACAGGAGAAACCTTCCTTTGAGTTCAGATTAGTCTAAGGGAGTTTCAAAATTACACAGACTATTTTCCCAGGCCATGATTGGCCCTCAGATCTTGAAGGCAAGACCCTACTGCTGAAGATAGGATATGTTTCTTACACTTCTTACACAGGATTTGGAGCAATGGAGTAGGAACTGACTTGGAAGCCACTTCCCCTGAAGGCTAGCTCTCATGGCTTTGGAGAACACTATACAAGCTGCTAAGGGAGAACATAAATCTATGGTCCAATCAAGGTTTTAAGCCCAATAACCACATCAGTGACCAGCACAGCAAATGATATTGATGCAATAGTGACACTTTTATCTTTGGGTTAATCAACAGCTACATAATTGGGCTTAAAGCACATTCAATGAGAAGAAACTTGTGTGTAAACATACTGAAAGCATAGACAAATACACATTGCTAGAGAGGTCATCAGTCTTAGAGAAAACCCCAAGGCTGTCACATGTCTAGACAAATATAATTTCTTACTGTGTGCTAAATATACATCCCTATATTCACAAACAAGTATCCCAGTCACCACTTATCAATGAGGCTAATTTTGCAATAGACAGAGATTATTATAGAGTTCTACAATGTAACCACTACATGTAAGGCTCACAGAACAGAATGAGGGATAAAGAGGACACAAATGTATCTCTGAATGCTCATCTATGAAGCTCCTTTACTAACAGAAGGCCATGAACATAAAGCTCACAGATGGCCAAAATGTAGAGAATTAAAGTCTTAAGAGTGTGGGGTCCTTGGAGAGGACTCCTGTATTAAACTCCACCAATGGTTTGGGGACCATTGCGGAAGAGGAGGCAGAAATATTGTAAAAGCTAGGGAGGAGGTATATGACAATATGGAAATAGAGTCTTACAAGCTCCTGGGACCTTGCTCATATGAACAGACAGCAATGGTGTCAGCATACATAAGACCAACACAAACTCAAGCAGACAAAATCCCAGCCCAGAACTGTGGAAGTGGGCAGCAGGCCCCAATCTTAGTCAAAGATTTATTGGCAGCTGATTACTGATAGGTGTCGCAAAGCTGATCTTCTTAAATGGCGGAACTCTACATAGGCTGACTAGACCTTAGTGTATGAACTTGATCTGAGGGATGTCTGACATGATAAGGCCTCAACAAAAGTGACAGGATGTATGAATTCCTATAGGGGGTGTATGGGAAGGTAGCAGTGCAGAAGGGTGTATAGAGGTGATTAAGATGTTCTGTATGAAATACACAAAAATTACAAAAACTTTACATTCATAGCAAAATATGTTTTGTTATTGATAGACATAGAATTATTAAGAACACTAGCTAGAAAATCATCCTTAAAAGTTTCTGAAATGATAGTGTGAAAGATAGACTCACATAACTCGAGGACCATTTATCTAAATGCATGTTTTCTGGTTTGTTTGCTTGAATTGTAAATAGAACTTGATTAGCATAAAAAGTTTAACAGCATCTTTTAAAAACTCTTAAAGATGAATGGTTAATGAAAATGTGGTACATCAATGGAGTTCTACTCATCAGTAAGAAAAGATGAAATTATAAAATTTACAGGTAAATGGAAGGACATAATGTTTTATTAAATAAAGTAACACAACACAGAAAAGCAAGCAATGTATTTTTTCCTCATATGTGAGTATACAAATTCTGATATAACACCAGGAGCAAGGTAAAGGGAAAGGATACATGGAAGGAAAAGAAAAGGAACAACTTGAAAGGGGGCTAGTAGGGAACAGATGTTACCTGACAGAGGTAGAAAAAGTGGGTGTAACCCACAGGGAGGAGAGGAGGAAGGGACATGCAAGGGACCATGGGGTGGGGGAGCAAGAAAAATCAGGAAAGGAAAGCTGGCAGGAGCCAGGAGGTATTGGGGGGAAGGTGGGATTAATAGGGGCACTGTGAGTAGGAAGGAAGAGTAGGGAAGCTGGATGGGAGAAAAAAAGAGCAGAGATGAGTGAATCTCAGGGAGCTAGGAAACCTAGAGGGAAAACTGATGCCCTAGAAACCCTATGAGTAATGTCTGTAGAGTGTCTGACTATTAATGCATATGTACACCTAAGAAGTGCTTGGTAGGGAACACAGTGCCAGATAGAAGAAACCTCCCTTAAAGTGACACACATGCCATACTGCAATCATCAAAGAAGCTTCTTTTTGTGATAGATGGAGGCTACTGCAGAATTGCATGTCTGGTCAGGCACAGAAAACATATATCTGGGAGATGCCCAGTAATAGGTGACACATCTGCATGAGAATCTCTACAACCACAGCTCATGGAACATAGCAGAATAAGGGGTAGAGAGAGGGCTCATGCATCCCTTGACTCTCACCAGTGAGACTTCCATGTACATCAGAGTGTGATACACACAGAAGGCTACAACTGGCCAAGTTTTGGAGAATAAAAGACTGGAAAATGTAGGATGGGACTCCTATAAGCAATCCAATCTGACCATAGCTCAGAGACCATTGAGGAACAGGAGGTGGAAAGGTTGTAAGAGCCCGGGCTGGTTCATGAACATAAGGAGGTGGGGGCTTTCAGGTCACTGGAGGCTTGCTCATGTGTGCCTGCAGCAGTGATAAGGAACGCAGGACTCATGTCAGCTCAATTAAACAAGGGCCCAAAGGGGAGGTGGGAAGGTAAGAAATAGTTGTAGGGCCACCACTAGATAGATAACTACTTGAGATTGATTGCTTTTGGGTGATGGGGAGTGTGACTTACATATGACCACTGGATGGGCTGACTAGAATCCAGTGGACACATTTATACTAAAAGACATTTGGGTACAAACACCTGAATGAATAGAATTCAGCATGTATTGCAGAATGCATAGGGTTCAGTGGGGGAATAGGAGGAGGCATGGATGGGGGAGAGGGTCTGGATTTAAGTGGGAAATGTATGAAATATTAAAAGCTAAAAAAACTCTTAAAGAGATGATCAGCAGCTTTAAGTTGACATAAATAAAATATATCGTTAAAGAAAATGCATAATAAAATCAATTTTCCATTTTGTTCCATAGTTTTGTACTGCCATTTTGAAACTGTAGTATTCTATGATAATTTTAATAGGTATATGGCAATTATATTATTAAATATTTTGGATTTCTATCACTTAATCATGAATTAACTGATTTATTTTAATGCTAAAATTGAATATCTTTTTAATATAGGATGAAATCCTTCAGCAATAAATATCATGTGATTACAAAATGGATTTACTGAATACTTTAAACAGATTCCTTAAGAACCATTACTCTTGAATAGAAACAAAAGATCGTTGCCTTCATATGATCTCAGAGCCATATTTTCTCCTCTTGTTTTTGAATCCTAGACTATTACAGATTTAAGTTTTACTCTACTACCAAAATACTTTAAAATGAATATTTGAATGAAATAACTAGGTATCTGACAAAGAAAAACTGTAGGTTTCAGACACACTGTCAGAGATGCACTTTGGCTTTCATGAGCCCTTTTTGTTCTTCTATGATGATGTTGAACATCAAGTTAAAGAATTGAAACTGTACTTGTCAGCACACAAGGATTAAAGCAAAGCGATTTGTCAAAAGCAAGATATTAAGGGATGTATTACTAGAGATGAGCACTTGGTACTTCTTTTGCCAAAGGCATACATCTTTATATCTGAGAAGTTTTAAATAGTATTTAGTACTTAAAAATAATTATAGCCAGTTACAATCTCTTCCTCAATAGACTGAAAAATATGGTTTGTCTTATTGAAATAGATATAAATATACTTTTAAAAATTCCCTGGAGTTAAATTAAATGAAGTGACTAAAGGAGTCATTTTAAAGCAAGAGACATTCCAGTACAGAGAGAATTAATGTGCTTTTATGAATTTCTATGGGACTTATTATCTTGTCACAAACTTTAATTGAATTCTTCCTAAAACTTTTTATTATATATTTTATATCCAGAAATGTGAATGTAACACTTATTCTCAAATATGATTCTATGAGCTTTATAAAAAGATGCCTAATTTTGAATATCAATACTTCTTATTTCCCTTACTGTGGAGTATCATTCTATTTGTGATATTATTTACTGTTGATTTTAATGTAAAAAACACATATTATTCCCCTTAACAAAGAATAGTCTACCTTTATCTTTTCAATTATCATTTTGAGAAAAATGGTCATATACAATGGCTGTCCATGTACTTATGAATGAGAAGAGGTAACAGCGAATGAGCAGATCTTTGGATTTTATTTTATGTTGTGGATAGAATTTGCCTAATATTAAGAATTTTGCTATGGATAGGTTATGAATGTAATATTTCATTTTTGTGTATTTATTTATATTAACTATAAAATTCATTCTGGAACACAGTAAATTCATTATGTAATATTATAACATGACTAATTCTGCTTCTTAATAACAGATCCTTTTTGTTATTAAGAAATAAAATCAGGTAAGTTTGTGAAATAAGATGTAGAATCAAAAATGACATGTGGTTACTTATTAGGTTTTTGGTCTCTATGCATATTACAATTTAAACAAAGTTAGCATCCACATTTAAATGAGAATGGGTGACATGTCTTTTTAGGTCTGCACTACCTCACTCAGAATTGTTGCTTCCTGCTTAATTCATTTACCAGAAAATTTACACTTTTACTTTTCTTAACAGCTGAATAATATTCCATTGTGTAAACATGTGGCACATGCATTATCCATTCATCTGTTAAAGACCATCTAGGCTGTTTCAATTAATTAGCTATTAGAAATAGAGCAGCAATGGACATGACTGGGCAAGTACTTCTGTAGTATAAAGAATGGGAGAACACAGATGTTAAGAAGCAGGAATGTGTTAGAATGGAGCAAGAATAACTAAGTGGGATGGGGGATGGGAGGCAAGAGAGGAGGAAACATGACCAAGGATAAGTATTGCTAACTATCACTGATAAAATAATATAGACACCTGGGGACTGAAGAGATGACTTATCAGTTAAGAACACTAGTGTTCATGCAGAAGACTCAGGTTTGAATCCCAGCACCCACATGGCAGCTAACAACTGTCCATAACTCCAGTCCCAGGGGATCCACAGCCCTTCTGTCCTCTGCGGGCATTGCATGACACAGGTGCACTTACCTACATGCAGGCAGTACACTCATACACATAAAATAAAAATAATAAAGCCAGGCGTGGTGGTGCATGCCTTTAATTCCAGCACTGGGGAGGCAGAGGCAGGTGGATCTCTGTGAGTTCAAGCCCAGCCTGGTCTACATAGTGAGTTCCAGGACAGCTGGAGCTACAGAGAGACCTTGTCTAAAAAGACCAAAAAAAAAAAAGTAAATAAAATATTGTTAAAAAAGAATATAGAAACCTACTACAATATAAACTTCCTAAACTGTACATACACATATATTATAAAAAGAGTTTCAATAGAATGACTCTAACATGGAGACAATGCCACTCCTAAACACCATAGACTATCAAATAAAAAGCCCAGGGCCAGGAGTGGGTTACCTGTTTGGGAGTAGTTGGTCAATGACTACCACTAAATGCCCACACATTACATGCTATTGCCCTTTATGGTAAGACCCTATTGTTAAAGACACCATACACCAGAAATACAGAAGAATGAGAAATCAAGCTGGTACAAACTTGAAAGCTTCATTCCTCTTGGCTAGCTATCATAGTCCCAGAAGGGCCTATACACACTACAATAGGAAAAAAGTAATCATCAGTCTCATCCCACTGTGAACCCTGCATGATACACTGATTAATGGCCTACCAAAATATGCCCACTAGTACAATAATGGCTCAAAAATTATATGAGTAACCAACTATTTTCTAATTGGATTTAAGACTCACTCCACAAGATGAAAAACATTCTTAGCTCTGTATTGGGCCCATGAATCTGTGGTTAGACAGATCTTAGGGGAGAACATATTAATAATATTCTACTAGGTGGACATAATATTAAACCAAGTCCTAACGACATCTTTATACCTGAACTCTCTTCAGAGAAGCTTCTTTTGAAGTTGATGGCGATAATCACGTCAATGTACATTTTGTCAACATGGAGAGAATAAGAGACTTGAAGTGTTCAGCTTTAAATGGGTGCATCTATATCACACTCTCTCCTTCAAAGTCTCAGAGATTATTGTGGAAAAGGAGTCGGAAAGCTTTTAACAGCCAGTGGTGGTAGATGACCAAATTGAAATAATGTTTTCCAGATACAACAGAGCATTTACACATATAAACTCAATGGTTGTGTCAGCATACACAATATTTACATAAGATGAAGCCAGAGAGAATCCCAGCAAGGAAGTGAGAGGTTACATGAAGTTTCATCCCAAGCTGAAAACTATTTGGCAATTGATGGATGCTGTGAGGAGAGTCAATTTTCTTTAAGGGTGTGGTCACTGGTAGGTTGTCAATGCACTAGTCATTGCCTCTGCACCCAGGAGAATATGAGCAGCCTGAATTGGACTTTACGGATGATTAGAACAAGTATAAGAGGACATGAAATTGAAGAAATAGAGAGGTGGGTGTGTATCTAGGAAGAATTAGGGGAAGGAGTTGGGGAGTGAGCATAAACAAAATATAATACATTATATCAGATTATTAACATATTTTACTTTTGTATTTAATATTTTATCTACTTTTGCTTTATATGTATGAGTGTTTTTTCTGCTTGTGTGTAAGAGCACTACATGCATGTGGCTAAGATCAGGAGATTAAAAAGACAGCAAATGCAAGTGAGGATGTGGAGAAAGTGGAACACTCATTCACTACTGGTGGGGATGAAAACTTGTGCAACCACTGTGAAACGCAATGTGGAGAACTCTTATAAAAATAAAAATGAACCTACCGTATGATCCAGTTATACCAGTCCTTAGAGTATACTCAAAGGACTCATCCTACTGTAGAGATATCTGTATATCCATGTTTGTTGCTGCTCTCTTTGCAATAGAATTGTGAAACAACTTAAATCTCCCTCAAATGACAAATGGATAATTAAAATGTGGTTCATTTACACAAGGGATAAAATTATGAAATTTGCAGGTACATGGATGGAACTAGAGACTCTTATACTAAGTGAAGTAACACTGAGGCAGAAAAACAAGTGATGTAGGTTCTCCCTCATTTACAGGTTGTAGCAGCAATTCCTTATTCCCTTATATGTGAGAATATATTCTGATGTAACACTAGGAGCCAGGAAAATGGAAGGGATACAGTGAGGTAAGGGAAAAGAAATAACCCAAAAGAGAGGGATAGTAGGGAACAGATGTTACTGGGGGGACACAGAAATGGGAGTGTTTGCTGAGAAGAGAGGAGGGAAGGACAAGTAAGGGGCATGGTGTGGGGAGAAGGGAAGTCAGAAGAGAAGGGCAGTAGGATGCAGTTGTTATTGGAAGGAGGGTGGGGATAATGGAGGTCCTGGGACTGGGGAGGTAGGAAGGAGATTGGATAGGAGGAAAAAGCATAGAGATGATTGAATCTTGGGGGGGGGCTGGGAACCCTGAGGGGAGTGTAATGCAACTGAAACCCCATGCGAAATACACATATAGCATTTAAACATCAGTGCATGTATTTATCTGAGGACTGTTTAGCAAGGAACACAATGCAAGACAGAAGAGGCTTCCCTTTCAGTAGTGGGTGAGAGTGGTCCTGGAGACTCCCAAAATAACACAGGCTATTGTCAAAGCTCTAGGGATAATTAACAGCTATCTAGTTGGACCTAAAGTCCTCTCAATGGTAATGAACTCATGGGTGGCACTATAAACTCAGCCATAATCCTCTCTGCTAGCTAGTAAAAGTCTTCCATCCAGACCTTGGATCCTTCCTGCTGAGGCTGCCAGAGAGTTCCTTATTAGTTAGGTAAGTTAGTCAGATCCAGCCACACCAGGTCAGTGGGTCACCACACAATCTTTTAGGTAGACTTGATATTCATATTAGACACACAATCAACAAGTAATTTATATGCCCAGACCACAATGAAAACCATAAATAATATGAAAAACAACAATAATATGTCCCCACTAAATCCCATCACTGCTATAAAAGTGTTCAACAATGCGAAATACAAGGAGGGGCTGACTCCAGGGCAAAGAATTTAAACAATATAAAAGAAAAAAACCAATTTAAAGAAAACCCAAAGAAACAATTAATGTAACTTAAAGAGGATAGGGATAACTTCTGACTGAAGCTCAAGAAAATATGAATAACTTGATGAATGAAATGACAAAGAAACTTCAGGAGAAAAGTGAATTCATGAAAAAGATAGAAATATTGAAGAAAGATCAGGCTGAAATGAATATGGAATTGAAAAACTCAATAAGTCAATTTAAAATGACAAGAAATCCTCACCAATAGAGTAAATGAAATGGAAAACAGAATATCAAGACTGGATGATAAAGGTGAGAAATTGAACCACTCAAGCAAAGAATATGAAAAAATTCAAAAAACACTGGAATGGACTATATAGGAAGTATAGGACACCATGATAAAATCAAATTTACGTATTCTAGATAGGAGAAAAATCCCAGGTCAATGGGATTGACCAAATCTTCAACAGGATTACAGAAAGAAATTAACATAAATTAAGGAAAACATACTCATACAGGTACAAGAAGCATACAAAACACCAAAGAGACAGGAACAGACGAGAAACTCCCCACAGCCTATAATAGTAAAAACATTAAATACACAGAACAAAGAGAGAATACTGAAAGCAACAAGGAAAAAAACAAGTCATGTATAAAGGAAAATCCATCAGAATTTCAGCTGACATTTCAATGTAAATTATAAAGGACAGAATAGGCTGGGCCAAAGTATTCCATGTTCTAAATGATCATAAATGACAAACCAGTACACCTTACCCAGAAAAACTGTCTACCATGGTCAAAGGGGAGAGAAAAATCTTCCATGTTACAAACAAACTGAAATAATTCATGTCCAAACCAACCCTAGAGAGAATATTTGAAGCAATACAAACACCAAAGAAAAGAATGGCTATACCAAAGGAGCAACAGATAGAAATTAATGATGGTATACTGGTAGAAACACAAAGTTATACCAAGAATGCAAACAGAAATTAAAATGATGGTATTTAAGACACATCATTTAATAAATAATTTAAATATCAATGGCCTCAACTCCCCATCAAAGGTCACAGATTAATTGATTAAAAAAAAAGCTCACCTCTTGTTATCTACAAGAGACTCATCTCACCTTCAAGGACAGGCATTGCCTTAGGGTGAAAAGTTGGAAAAATATATTTCAAGCAAATGGCAGAAAGAAATAATCAGGCATTGGCATTCCACTATCTCAGAAAAGTAGACTTCAAATTAAAATTAATCAGAAGAGATAAAGAAGGTCACTTCATTCTAATCAACAGAACAACTGACCAAGAAGGCACTACAATCATGAACATATATGTACCAAACATTGGAGTACCCAAACTTCATAAAAAACAGTGATATATGTAGGACTTCAAGACACAGATTAAACCCAGTTCTGTAATAGCAAGTGACTTCAGTAGTCCACTACTTCCAATAAACAGGTCAACGAGACAAAGAATAAACATAAAAATATCTGAATTACATATCATACACCAAATGACATCTACAGAATACTCTACCTAAGCAACAAAGAATACACATATTTCTCAGTAGTCAACAGAGGTATCTCTAAAATAGACCACATACTGGGTCACAAAATAAACCTCAAAAAATTAAAAATTAAAGAAACAATTTTAGGAATTATATCAGACCACAATGCAATAAAGCTTAAAATCAACAGTAAAAGAATCTCTAGTAACTACACCAACTCATGGAGACTAAACAGCACACTTATGAATGATAAATGAGTCAAAGAATAATCTAAGAAAGAAATAAAAGTACTCTTCGAATTAAATGAAAATTATAATAAAGTACAGCACAAATTCTGCAACATTTTTAAAGCAGTCCTAAGGAAAGTTTATAGCTCTAAATGTGTACATTAAAAAATAAGAAAATCAGGAAAAGATACAGAACAATACAAAAAGAAAACTATAGGCTTGTGTCCCTGATGAACAAAGATAACACAATGCTCCACAAAAGACTTGAAAATTGCATACAGACAGACATCAAAATCATCATCCATCATGACATAGTTATAGGAAAGAAATTTCTGAATTGGAGATTGATCACTCAGGAATTAAGGTCTGGAATCAACAAATGGGGCCTCATTAATCTAAAAACACTGTATAGCAAAGGAAACAACAAACCAAGTGAAGAGGAAGCCTATAGAATGGGATAAAATCTTCACCAGCTATATATCTGACAGTGAATTAGTATTCAGAATATGCAAAGAACTCAAAAACAAAGAAGCATGAAAGCAAGACAAAAATGAACCCCCCCCCCCAAAATGGACTATGGATCTGAACAGAGAGCTCTCAAAAGAAGAAATAAAAACAGCTAAGAAAGACCTTAAAAATATTCCACAGCTTAAAAGTAATTAATGTAAAAATTTTGATGATATTGTAATCTCAGTTCAACATTTAATTGAAAATATAAAGCCTAAATGATTTCTACAAATACTAAATTGAACTGTAAAGGTAACTTGTGTAGAATTCTGAATAAGTAGACAAATGTTTTTATTCCTCATGGTTTACTTTGGCTTTTGTCATGAGATAGATGTGAAATTTTATAATTAAAAAATTCAGTATATTTATTTTTATTCAATATGCCCATAGGATCTTTTTCAATAGGTTTTGCCTCAGATAAAGTTTATGACTATCCTGTTATTTAACAGTTATTTTGCATTTATACACATTTTATCTTATTATATGCATATACTGTAAAAATATACAACATCCTTAGCAATTAGGGAAACATAAATCAAAAGTGTTTAAGATATAACCTAATCCCATTCAGAATGGCCTACTTAAAGATAACAAACAACATCAAATGCTGTCATGGATGAGGGGAAAGGAAAACTCTCAGTCATTGTTGATGGGTTTGTAACCTGCTGCCACTACTGTGGAAATCAGCATGGAGGATTCTTAAAAGAGAAAAAAAAGAGAGTCTGTCTTAGCATTCATTCTTACCACTCCTTGGCATATACCCAATGGACTCATGCTACTACAGGGATACTTGCACAGTCATGTTTGTTGCTGCATCTTCAAAATAGCTGAGAAAGGGAACAATCTAAATGTCCCTCAACTGATGAATGATTAATAAAAATGTAGTACATTTACACAATAGAGTTCTACTCAGCACTAAAGAAAATTGAAATCATTAATGGAACTACAAACTTATATTAAATGAAGTTACACAGACTCAGAAAAACAAAGAGATGTATGTTCTCTCTCATTTGTGAATCTTAACTTCATATCCTTACGTATTTTCAAATGAGCTTTTTTTTTTGCAACAGATGGAGAATTTTAAAGAGTTAGATAACTCGTCAAATGGAAAGAATAAGTAGCTGTGATTTACTTAGCCCTGAGTGACACATCTTCAGTGCAACCTCTACACATAAGATAAATACATTTCTCAACTTTCAACAGAGAAGTTTCCTTAAGCAGCAGATGGCGATTAACACAAAAACTCAAAACTGGTCAATTTTCTCAGAACTGGTTGATTTTCAGAGAACAAGAGGCTACCAAATGCTCATCCAGGAATTGGGTACTGTTCTACTTACTTGCTATCACCATGATTGTGGGGACCTAAAGGCCCCACCTTGCATAGGTCTGAAAGAAAGTTACTGGGGGCGAGGCCTGGCTTGCTTTGAAAATCTGAAGAACACTTCTGCACTGCTGAGGAGTGCATGATCAGCATGTGACCATCCTTAAGATACACCCTCGGGGAGGAGTGGGGGGAGTTCCAGGTGCCTTTATGAGCTTTGTAACACCTGCAATAAATGAGTCCGTGCTTGACTAGGCTCCTTGTTGTGTCTGACTGTCCCCAGGTAATGGGGGTGGCGTGGGCTGGCGAAAGGCATGCTTACTCATCCCCAATCATCACCTCCCCAGGGGTCACTAGCTCGAACCCCCGGCAACTGGAGGTCAATGTGGCACTCGAAGGAAGGTGAAAAGAAGAAAAGAAAGAAGTAAGAAAGAAGAAAAAACGGATTGGGGCCAATCAAGGAGGTTCAGGGTAAGCAAGACCCTAAATATGGGTAACGCAATTTTTAAGTTTGAAGACCCAGCGCTTAAAGCGCTGAGAGATATGCTTAAAATCAGGAGATTGGATTTGTCAGATCCCGTAGCTCAAAAGTTTTGTGCAGAGGCGATTATTTTGGCTCCCTGGATAATTGGGGCTAATGTTTTTACTGGGGATACATGGGAACATGTGGAATGTTTAGTTCGAGAAAGGGAAGTTCAATTGGGGGTTGATCCGCCACTGGAGTTCTACCCTTTTATTTCAGCATTAAAGGCATGCTTTTGGCCCGAGAGCCCTAAGCCTTCTGCACCACCTCCTGATGAGCCTTCAGAAACCCCGGCATGGGAATCATGGGAAGGGTTTGAGGAAGAATGCAGAAATGCAACAGAAGTGGAACCAAAAGCGGCCAAAGTAATAAGCAGCACCATGGGCGTGCCCTGGCCAGCTTCAGGGCTTTCTGAAACCCATGAAAACCATCCTCATTTCCAGGATTCTGGCCCCACTCCAGAGGCTCCTGTGAGGCCACGGGTGGAAGCATATCCTATTAATGTAAACACAGGAGGCACGTGCCCTGACCCCTGGTATCCCTGGGAGGAGAAGGATTTAAAGGAATTAAAAAAGATGGTGGCTGAGGATGGCCTGGGATCACCCTGGGTAGATACTCTCCTCCAAGGCTTGGCTCATCAGATTGGCTGGACCTCACCAAAGCAATCCTTCCTAGTCCTATATATATTAAATGGTGTGCCCTCTTTAAGGAGGAATGCAGGATACAGGCTGAGAGGAATGCAAGTGCCAATCCACCAGTCCCCATTACTTTTGGGATGTTGACTGGTTCAAGTGACTGTTATGCCACAGGGGAGCAACAGTTGGGCATTCCAGCCCCATATACAGAACAGGTCAGGTTCATAGTATTAAATGCTTGGAGAAAATTGGATGAGGGGCCTACCAAATCCGCCCTTGTAGGAATTAATCAAAAGCCTTGTGAACCCCTCTATGAGTTTATAGACAGAGTAGAGAAGAACTTCAAAAGAAAATTACCCCCAAGCCCATTGAGGGAGAAATTCACTAGACTACAGGTATGGGATGGAATGGGTGCTGATCACAAGATAGCCTGTGCTGGCCTTAAGGATAGGTCCATGGTACAATGGATAATTGCCTCCAAGGAGGTGGGAACCCAGAGAGGGCAAACCAAAGCCATGGCTGCTGTCTTACAGATGCAAAGAGAGGCTCTGACCCATGCCTTAACCCAGGGATTTAATTCACTTAATCTGGGTGAGCAGGTAACACTGGGGACTAGAGGGATAGAAGGCCCATGTTTTGGCTGTGGCCAGACTGGCCATATTAAAAGAAATTTCCCTCAGCAAGAGAACCAGCCTAAGCCTGGAGGTGGGGTATCAAAAAGACCCCCATCTATGCCCTGTCCCCGGTGTTGCGAAGGGCTCCATTGGCAAAAGGATTGTAAATCCAGATTTGATATTGAAAGAAAGACCTTAAAGTAAGAGGGGGACAGTCTCCAGCCCCATTGACAAAAGGAGGACTTCCCCATGATCAGCTACATTTACAATGCCCTGGGGGAGGGATCAGAAGAGGAGAAAAACCTGTGGCAAATTGGACAGTCCCTATTATCCCTGGTGTAAGGCCCAAGATGGATCTTGAAATAGGTGGCAGGAGGTTTTGCTGCCTAGTGGACACAGGGGCTGATAGGACCATTCTTAGAAAGGAGGAGGTCCCATTATGATGGCACCTAGTTTCTGGGCCCCAAATCCTAGGTGTGGGAGGAGACTCGAGAATGGCTCACCTGGCAGGATGCAGATGGAGCTAAAGGGGACCTTTTGGATCTTGAAGAGTCTGATAGGCTTCCTGAGTCAGCAACTCAAGGGTTGTCTTGCCATATCAGTTACAGGGGGTACCCAAAGAAAGAGCATCGGGTTCACCCCCAATTCTAAGGGCCACTGCCCCTCAGGTTCCAGCTATCCGGTGGTCCCCTGGGGTGCCGGTATGGGTGGAGCAGTGTCCATTACTTGAGACAAAGCTATAGGCTTTAAAGGAAATTGTGCAGGAACAATTATGGTTGGGCCACATCCGGCCTTCTGTAAGTTCATGGAACACACCTGTCTTTGTTAGTAAGAAAGTCTCTGGCAAATGGAGGATGTTGCAAGATTTGTGTAAAGTCAATGCTACAATGACCCTAGTGGGTACACCCTTAAGGGGGCTGCCTTGGATCCCTGCTATTCCCTCAGATTTATTTCTTATAATTATAGACATTAAAGATTGTTTTTTCTCTATCCTTTTACAACCCCAGGATTGTGAAAAATTTGCTTTCTCTGTACCTTCCACCAACTTTAAAATGCCTGATGAGAGGTATAAATGGACCGTTTTACCCCAAGGTATGGCCAATAGCCCAGAATTCTGCCAAAGCTGTGTGAAGACCCTTTTGGGGCTTGCTTACTTGCTGCCACATGCCACTGTGTACATTTATATGGATGATATAATCTTAGGAGCGCCAAGCCCCCAATAATTAGAAGAGTTTATAAAGTTACTCAGAAATGTCTACAGACAGGCTGACTCCATGTATCTGCTGATAACTTACAGACTATTACTAGCCTTAAAATTCTGGGAACCATACTCACTTTGGAAGGAGTAAGTCCTTTAAAACCACAACTGGATGTCAAGCCCACCGTAACCCTGACAGAGCTACAAAAATTATTAGGAGAAATTAATTGGCTGTGAGCCTGGATGCCTATTCCCACGGAGACTTTAAGACCACTGTTTCAGTTGCTAGTAGGGAAACAGCCTTCAGAAATAAATCACCTGGCTCCTCAACACCTGGACATCTTACATGAGGTCAGGATGCCCTGGACCGAGCCCAACTTGCCTGGTACATGCCTAGTAGAGATCTTGAATTATGGGTACTCTGTGGTGAGACCCTGATGACATCTGTCCTTACACAGGATGGGAAGCCCCTTCGGTGAGTGCATGCCTCTCTGGGAGGCGTACTGAGGGTTTATACACCCATGGATCAATTGGTTGACCTGATTAAAAAAGGACGTGATGTAGCTCTGAGACATTATGGCATAGACCCTCTTAAAACTTATCCTTTATAGGCTTAGGGATTTTAAATGGCTCTGCAGAAATAATAACTGAGTGGCCATAGCCTTGGAAGGGTTCCTGGAAAATTTGGACTGTCATTATGCCCCTCATAAATGGGTAAACTCCTTTCATGCCCTCTGTTGGGATGCCCCCAGGCTTTTTGTCAAGGAGCTGTTAGTAAAAGCCTATAATGTTTTCACTGACTGGGGAAGATCTGGAGCTGCAGTGGTAGTATACCTGGGGGCAGACAAGAAACCAGAAAGATATGTCCACACTTGTGATGGCTCAGCTCAATTCAAGGAACTCGTGGTGCACTTGTGATGGCTCAGCTCAATTCAAGGAACTCATGGCCATTGCTTTAGCATTAACAAAGATAAGCAGAGCCCATGAATTTGTTTTCTGACAGTCTGTATGTAGTCAACCTTCTTCCAGAACTATTAGGTTCTCATATCTGGTTGGATGGGAATCCCATTACTCCCTTGATGATTCAGACTCATATGCTCCTTAAAGAGAGAGAAGCCCCTATCTTCTTACAGCTTTTATCCCAAGGCAATGCAGAGGTAGACAAAGTGGCTTCCACCCAGGTCCTGTCAGCAGGTCTGAATGAAGCCCAGAGGTTACATAACCTCACTCATGTAAATTGGTGGGGACTCCAAAAGAAGTTTCCTCAAGTTCCCATCAAGGACCTAAAGAAGATTTACATATCTGTAAGTCTTGTCAACCCTTTCTACAGGTACCGCCTCTGCAACAGCCAGGAGTAAATCCCAGGGGACTCAAGCCCAATTCCTTGTGGCAAATGGATGTCACACACTATGCTCCTTTTGGAAAGCTTAAGTATATTTTTGTGTCCATCAACACATTCTCGCATGCCTGTTGGGCTACTGCTCATGCAGGAGAGAAGTCTAAACATGCTCAGTCTCATTTTCTCCAGTGCTTTGCTATGTTGGAATTGCCCCAACAAATTAAAACTGATAATGGAAAAATTTACAAGATTTCTTTTCACTTTG
>NW_008345684.1:626692-628613 GCF_000622305.1 Nannospalax galili | reverse complement strand
TTGCTTTGTTTCTCTTGATAATGCTTATCTTTAAGTGTCTTTGCTAGATAATTTGGCCACAGAGTACCCTTGGAACTGCCATGGCCCACTTCCTCATGATTATGGACTTCCCCAGGACCCCCTCTGGTTGTCCACACTTGGCTGAGTTAGGCAGAGACTAAGACTGTCATGGGCTGGCATAACCCACACAGCTGCCCTTAATCATGATGCATTTTTAGACAAAGACAGGTAAGATGTCCCATGACAAGTACTCCTAAGACAGGATATATACATGGCTAGGTTCATGATCCAATGATGGGCAAGGCTTGCTCAGAGGTGACACAACCTAAGACAGGCAAAAATGCATAAGATTAGAGGAAGGAGATAGCCACCTCTCCTCAGGGAGCTGCCTATGAGGTGGGTAACCCATGAAATAAAGTCAGTCGGCCTTAAAATAAAAATAGAAAGGGGGATATGTGGGGACCTAAAGGCCCCACCTTGCATAGGTCTGAAAGGAAGTTACTGGGGGCACGGCCTGGCTTGCTTTGAAAGTCTGAAGAATACTTCTGCACTGCTGAGGAGTGCATGATCAGTGCGTGACCATCCTTAAGATACAGTCTCAGGGGGAGGGGGGATTTCCAGGTGCCTATATAAGCTTTGTAACACCTGCAATAAATGAGTCGCTGCTTGACTAGGCTCCCTGTTGCGTCTGAGTGTCCCCGGGTAATGGGGGTGGCGTGGGCTGGTGAACGACGTGCTTACTCATCCCCAATCATCACCTCTCCAGGGGTCACTGGTTCAAATCCCCGGCACATGATAAAAACACTGGCCAAAACCAACTTGGGGAAGGAAGGGTTTATTTTGCTTACAGTACATTCCATTATCAAGGGAAGCCAAAGCAGGAACTCAGGGCCAGAATCTGGAGGCAAGAGCTGAAGTATTATGAAGGAACTCTACTTACTGGTTTGCTCCCCTGGCCTGTACTCAGCATGCATTCTTATACAATACAGTACCACTTGGCCAGGTGTTGCATCACCTCATCATCCACCATAGAGTGGGTCCTCCCACATCACTCAGAAATCAAGAAAATGGCCCACAGACATGGCACTGGGGTTCCCTCTAAACAGGTGTTTCAAGTTGAAAACTAAAATTTTCAGCATAGACACCTATTTCAAACTTCTTCCCAAGGCTCAGGGATCCTTGCAGTAGAGGGATTGGAACAATTATAAGAGTCAGAGGTTATGGATGACCACTAGGAAATAGAGCTTTCCAAACAGCTGGTCATTTACACACATGAACACAAAACAATGGTGACAGAATACATAAATCCCATACAATTTCATACAAAATTCCAGCATAAATATGGGAAAGTAGGAAAAAAATCCCAAACCAACCAAAGAAACTTTTAGCAAATGATCGCTGCTGGGAGGGGGAAAGACTGTCTCTCAGTAGGATGGGACTTGGCAACCTCCAGTGAATGTACTCACACTGAAGGAAATTTTAGAGCACAAATCACTCTACACTGGCAATTGCTGTTGTTATCAATCTGTGAAAGGTCTGTGCTAGAATCTGGACAAAAGTATTAGAACAAGAAACATTTTTATTTAGAATACTGCACCCTAAAAAATGATGCTGGAGTTATAAATGATACCTGTACGTTTCATAAGCTGTTGTCTTTACTCATAAATGTGAAGAAAAATAAAGTACAATTTTGTAATAATTAAATTTGAAAATATACCTGGATAGAAGACAAAAAAGTTTTCCATGAATTCATTTTTCACATCACTTCCCCTTCATATCAGTTAATGACAATGTGAAATTATTTATGAAGCTTAAGATAGCGATTCTATAGTCTCCATTAAGGAACAATGGTTTTCTTCAGTCATGGTGTCAATTACTTCTTATACCACTTACATAATACATAAACCTGTTGCATGAAGAC
>NW_008345684.1:576778-626456 GCF_000622305.1 Nannospalax galili | reverse complement strand
TAAATATTCAGTAAGTCACATCTCCCTTATTGAATATTACTGTTACCTAATATATTTTCCTTTAACTTTCTTTTCTCTGATTCCTCTAAGGGGACATATCTTAATTCCACACAGTTTATTCAGCTGATTTTTAAAAAACATGCACTGATATGCCCATAATTTTAATAAGAATTTAGATGTAATCATATTGTCAATATTTCATATTTAACAACTACTAACCAAAATTCATTAAGTTGTTTGTCAAAATGTTAAAATTTTTCTCCATACTTTAGTGATAAATCTGTTCGTATAATTTTGCTAAAGTGAAATGTGCCTTTTATATGACCTTTTTCTACATTATTTCACAAAAAAAGATTGTTGGCCTTCAACAAGTTTTAAAATATTGTTTTAGTTGTGGAATGAATGGGGGGGTTACTTTAGAGTGTCTATCAATCTTCACATTTCCCTGGAAAATAAGGAGATTTTTTTAACCTTTCTTTTCTTACCAGTTAATACATTACTGTCTTTGACAGGAAGCTCTTTATTAATCTTGGCCATATTGTCAATTAGTTCTGTCAAAGTCATGTTGCAGTGTACTCACACAATAAACCAAATTTAACCTGAAGGCTCTCATGTTACTTTGAGAACACCAACATTACCACGCCAAGGTCCTCAGTACCCAGCTGCAGAGATCCTTGCTCACATGCTTGTTGTTGCCCTCTTCCCAATCTCTAGAAAAAGGAGATAACCTAAATGTTCTTCAGCTGATAAATGCATAATGAAAATATGACACATGCACACAATTCTATTCAGCTATAACAAATTGAAACTATAAAATTTGAAAGTAAATGGTTAGGATTGGAAAGCATACTGAGGTGACCTAGAGTCAAAAAGCCCAGTACCACATATTATTTCATATTTATGGATCCTAGCTCAGAATCTTTATATGCAAATATATAAAACGAAGTAACCTCAGAAGCCAAGACAGTGGAAGGGGATGACAGAGAAAAAAAGATCTAGAGATGGGGAGAGTAGTACACAGGTGCTAGCAAGGGGCGATTAGTGTAAATTAGAGATGACTTGAAATGGAGAGGGGTGAGGGAGAAGAGATAAATAATAGTAAGGATGCCATAATATGCCATAGGTAAACATTATTTGATAATCTCAATTAAAATACATGATTATATATGTATGTGTGTATACATGCATGTACATGCACATATGTGTGTGTATAAATATAGCTTAAATGGAGTTATACCATAGAGAAAGATAAAAATCCCCTCCAGAGCCATGGGCTATCTACCATTAACCCCAGTGCCAAACAGGAGAAACTCCCTTTCACTTGTTGATCAGTGGAGCCCAAGAGACTCACAAAACAATGCAGCTTTGTCATCACTCTTGGCTGCCTTCCAGAGTTTGATTGTGATATCCTATTACTGAAGGCACCACACAATTTGGACAGAAGGCTTGGAAAAATAGAGCTGGTGTTTACTGAGAAGCTTCCTCCTTGAATATTAGCTCTCATATTAGAAAATGCTATGCAATGGGATGGATAGATGGCTCAGCAATTAAGAGCTCTGGCTCTTAGAGACATGAGAGGAGAAGCTGCTATTGCCATTTTCCTAAACAATATGGCTTATAACTGTATTCAAGATATTTATCCTTATATCAACAGATATGTGTGGCTCTTATACCGCATCAAAATACATTTAGCAACAGATAGTTATTATTACAAAGTTCCAAAATCTATCAAAAAAGGTAATAAGTGACTATGGGATGACCCAGCCCCAAATGGTATTTGTACCATACTACCTCTACACCTAAGGTTTAAGGAACATCACAGAAGAAGGGGCAAAATGATTGTTAGAGCCAGAGGACCAGGACGCCTACTGCCAGATAGTGTCTACAAGACATGACAGGGAACCTACGCCTGTTGAATCTCAATAATATGGTTGCCTAAAGAAGACCTTATAATGATAACACAAGTTGACATGCCAACATAATGGGGAAAATTTTACATGGTTCCACCCCTAGATGAAGAGCAATAGGCAATCAAAGGCTGTTGAAAGGGGAGAATCAATTCTTTGCAGGGTTGATCTCTCTGATCGATTACCCAAACCCAAGCGTCAGTCAGTCCTAAACACATGTACATGGGAGTAACTTCAAGTTGTGACACAAAGTAAACCTGTCAAACAGAAAACGCATAAGAAAAGCGTAACTGAACGTAATTCCAAATGCTAAAATTAATTTTGTGAGAAATTAAATGAAGCATTTGATTTTAAAGACTAAATTATTAATAGATTTCATTTTAATGAAGAGACTTCCAGAAGTACTTTTTTTTTTTTTTGGGCGTTTTGAGACATGGTCTCCTTGTAGCCCCAGTTCTCCTGGAACTCACCATGTAGACCAGGCTGGCCTGGAACTCACAAAGATCTGCCTGCCTCTGCCTCCCAAGTGCTGGGATTAAAGGCGTGCGCCACCATGCCTGGCTCAGAATTACTAATTAACAGTTTTCTAAAATCATATTCACTTCTGTGTGTATGACTTAAAAGTCCTAAATAGAAAAATATTCACTGTTGATCAAGGACATTATGTAAACACTTACAAATAGCAAACAGGTACACATCATAAAATCTTTATGATCTCATGATCTTTTGGATATTTTTTCTTCATCAACAAATTACAAATAGCAAGTATAAAATTACAATTTAAAAGAAGTTCTGCACAATTATTTTTGCATTTCCATTAGAAACAATTTAATGTTTGGGTATAACAAAAGAAATAAAAGGGATCCAGAAAATATAAAGGATTTAAAAAAAAATAAAAGTGGTAAAAGGGAAAAATGTGTGTGTGTGTGTTTGTGTGTGTGTGTGTGTGTGTATTTCAGCTATAAATTTGATTTTGATGGTTATCCACCCATTAGCCATCTGGCTTGAATTGTAGTAATCAACCTTTAAATATTTTTTCTCTTTGTCATTTATTTTATTGATTAAGTGGTATCAAGCACAAAACCCATGCCAACTCAATTAAACAAGGGACTTTGGGCAACTGCTGACTACTGGGATGGGGAGAGACAGTCTCTTACAGGTACGAGACTCTTAGTAGGTTGAACAGACTCCGGTGGATGGACTCATGCTAAGGGATATGAGGGGACACAAATCATACTCTATAGGTTGCATTGTATATCTACTGGAGTATAGTGAATTGGGAAGGTGGTAGTGGGGCGGGGAGGTGCAGATGGAGGAGGGGAATCTAAATTCCATCAAATTATATTGTACGAAACTCATAAAAATTCAAAAAAATTAAAAATATTTTATTACTTTTATCTTATGTGCATGACTATATTGCCTGTATGTGTGTAAGTGCATCCATGTCATGCAATGCCCACGTAGGTCAGAAGAATGTATCAGATCCTCTGGAACTGGAGGTATGGACAGTTGTTAGCCATCATATGGGTTCTCTGCAAGGGAAGTCAGTGCTTTTAAACACTGAGCCATCTCTCCAGCCCCTTAATATATTTTTCTAAAGTTTAATGTCTGAGGTCTTCATGTTAGAAAAAAGAATTTTTTCCATTAATGTGAAATACTGAAAAAGATTAAGATGAATCTTAGTGTCTTTAAATCAAATAAATTATTGAATAGTTAGAAATAACATTGACTTTAAGACTTATAATCATGATTTCTCAGTAACATTATTTCAGATATTCCTGTTATCTTTATGAATGCAATATATACTCTTTCATATTAGGGTATTATAAAATTATAGCTAAATATTTCCAATTATGCATTGAATATTTATTATTCTAACATTTTAAAATAATAGGCATCAGCATTTTGCCCTAAAAAGAAGTAATTTGTAAATTTAACAGCAAAATGCCACTACTATATTTAAGTAAGCATATACCCTGCTGAAAAGAAGAAACTAACATTAGCAAGAAAAGAATAAGGAAGTGGAGAATAATGAATTGAGAAGGTTATTTTAGATTGAGCAGAATCTTTTTGGAAGAGGTAACATTTAAGCAAAGAGTTGGATAAACTAGACATAAGAAAATTCCAGTAAAGTTTAAAAAGATAGCAAGTGTATGGACAAATTTGAGGAAAGAAAGAAGGTCATTTGGCACAGAGTGATAAAGCCAAAGGGGCTGTAGATAACGGGATGTTTTGAAACCTTCCATGAAGCACAAATTCTTTTCTCCAAATACTTAAAGGAAGCTATTGGATGTTTTGAGTGAAATAGTGCTATAACCTATTTTTGAAGGAATACTGTGTCTACTGTGGGCATTGGGAGGAAAGGTCAATAAGCAAGAGGGAAACCAATTTTCGAGCTATTGTTAGATCAGGATTAATATGGTAGTGGTTAAGATGTTGGGAAGTGGTTGGTCTGAAGATATCTTTTGATGATAGAAAGCGATCAAGACTGAGGGTTAGATTTGATGATACAGTTGTTAAGTGCATTATTGCTATTGTTGAGAAAATAATACAATGATAGCACAGTACCCTAATCAGTCCTGTATTTTTCTGCCATCAATAATTTCTATGAATATGTTGAAGGCATATGTAGCACAGTTTTAAATCAGGAACAAGTTATAAAGGCATACTTTTAGAATAATATAAAAGACACTCAGAATTATAAACCTTTAGAATTATCTCAGGAGGGACTTGGCAACCTTATTAACTAATGAGCAGACTATGGGAATGAGCAAACACAAACAGGGAACTGGCACCACCACTTGGAAAAACTGAGACTTGAGTTACATCTAGGCCATATATCCTATATATCATATTTTGAAGGACTATATGCTTGGAGACACATAAGGCATCACTCAAGGTCAAACATGAATTAAGTAGCAGAGCCAATGCTCAGAGCTCCTGTCTAGAGTTGTGTATTAAATAGTTGACATTTTAGGACATTTTAGCTGCTTATTTGCATTAGTTAATTTTTGAGATTTGTTGCGTTTTTTTTCTTGTCAATAATCTAAACAGTTTATACTCAGTACTTTTGAAGTATAAATGCTATGCAAGGTGTAACATTCACAATATGTTTAAGTTATTCAATCATAGTTTCAAAGTTTATAATATCATTACAGCTTTAATATGCTCAATAACAGTTTCCAGAACAAAGATACATTTATTTTCAAAAGCCAATGATAACCAGAGATCAGAAAAGCATGAAACTCAAGCAAGCATTTAAAGATATTTGTGAAACAAAAAAGTCCTTATAATTTTATTTATTTATGATGGAAATTTTTTATTGGTGTTCATTTTAAAAAGCTTTTCAAAGACTATGAAAGCACTGGGCTGTCTTAAGTAATGAAAGTGAAACTTTGTTTTCTTAGTTATCTGAAGCATGTATTCAAAAATCCTCATGTCCTCTAACGATCTTGGTTCAAAAGCTGATATGGTAGTAATGATGGCATTTACTCTTTCTTGACAAAGCTCTTAAATCTCTTATTTTTCAAGGTAAGGACAGAGTAACATTAATGAGTTAAATTATCATGAAATCTATCATAGTACCATCAAAATCTGTCCACATCTCTCCACATCTACGGTTGAAGCCCAAGCTCTGCTCCTAGCTAATTGAATTGATGTAAAGAAAACCCATCTCTTGTTCTCTCTTTCCTAACTGTTTCAATCACTTTACAAAGCTCCCCAAATTGCATTTTTAGATCCTAGCAGATTAATTCCAGCAAAGCCTTTCCCTCAAAGTAGATTAGGGTGATCCTTTCATCTTATAAGGCCTCCAAATAAACCCAAACAGCTTTTCTTTCATTCGTTCAATGACATCAACCATTTACAATAAAAAGAAAACATAGAAAATTGTTTTCTTTGTTGAAAAACATTAAAAGGAAGTTAAATAATTCCCTTTATAACAACAGTTCTTGCATTCAACTACTCTACTCTCTGCTGACCAGACATTCCATTATAATTCACTGACCCGTGCAGTTAGTGAGGGCTAAATACTGTTATCCCCATGAGGAGTTTCATGGAAATTGAGAAAGGAAATTGATAAAATGTGATTAGAAAGAAGTCAAGACCATATAATTGTATCCTATAGATAGCAAATGATAACTGATACAAAATGAAAGTACATAATACAAAGTCCAAGCTTATTAAAATGTTGTGCAGGATCCGCTGAGCAGATAAGTTCATGACAGCAAGCTTGATTACCTGTGTTTGAAACCCAGGGACCTACATGGTGGAAGGAAAGAACTGACTCCTGTAAGATTTCCTTTGACCTCCACATTTGTGAGGTGGCATATGTACCTCTCCAATAAATAAATATATAAATGTAAAAGAAATAGTTTAAAAATGTTATACAAGTCAGTATTTTATCATAACCTGTTTTTTGTGAGAGAGTAAAATCATGGGAAACTATACAACATTTAGCAAGAATGTGATTATTTAATTTTATTGCTATTTTATGTATGTATAATGTATATATGAAAATAAGAGTTAATTGAAGAAATAAGGTTAAGTTGAGCTTTGGGATGGACATATATTTAAAAATGTAGGCTCATAGAGAAGAACATTCATAAAATCTGAGTTTATTTTGCTTGCTACTATGAAATCTGACAATTTCCCATTGTTTGATAATTTAAGACATAGTGTAAATTTTCATATTTAATTATGTAAAATATGCCTGAGGGCATATAGAGAAGAACTATAAGACAGTATTATATCAATAACAAAATAGTTCAAATTAAATAAGTAAAGTAAACCTATTTTTTTAACTTCACATATTTAAGGATACTGAAGTTTTCAATGGAGATATAAGGTGAATACAAATAATACAATGTCACCATACACAAAAATAAGAAAAATAAGGCAATTGATAAGAGCAGACGAGAAATGTTGCTGTAAGTGTTCTTCTTAATAGCCAACAATAGGTAACTCTTTAAAAAGACCAGACAGATACCAGATGTGTCCAATCCTCATTTGTAAATCTTCCATCATTATAATGAATGTAAAATGATCAGAACAATTTAAATATAAGCTTTGCATCAGTAGGATATGCAATAAATAACACATCAATCTATTGAATATAAAGAGTGCTCAGAAACATTAAAAATGAGAGAAAATAATTTTTCCATATTATTTGCATTCAAGGAAATTTTTGACTTTTCTTCAAGTAAAATGATCAAGAATGTGTTAAACATATCACAATAAATTACATATGGAAGAGCTAGAGGTGGTGGATGACTATAAGGAAACACTGTTTTCCAGACTGCAGTGAAGTTGCACATATGCACTCACAGCATTTGTGACAGCATGCACAAAATGTGCTCAAGTTCAGGGAAAATCGAATCCCAGCCTGGAGGGAGGAGGCGGACACGAGTCTCATCTGTAGCTGAGAAGCTATTGGCATGTGATAGTTGTTAGGAGAGGAAAAATCAGTTTTCTTTAAGGTTGTGTGCCCTGATATGTAAATCATGCTCCAGGGCAGGTTCCACACCCAAGAATATTTGGGGAGCACATACTGCACTCAATGGGGAAAAAAAAGAACACAAAGTTATACGGGTACGGAAGAGGTGGTAGATCAGGGAAGATATGGACAAGGAGAAATATGATCAAAATACATTGTATGAAATTATCAAATAATCAATGAAAAATATTTTTTTAAATGAAGAGATGATCATAATTTATTCTATTGGATTAATTTAATGTTCAAAGATCTTTCATTGTGACCTTCCACAATATTTCATCAGGTATATCAGACAAGTGCTAGGAAGCCATCTTTTATATATTACTAGCTTAGGTGCCTATTTGTTTATGATTCTTTTGTTAATAGACAATCCCCATCTTGTATCAAATTCCAAGAAATTGTTATTTTGCAATCCTGAATCCTATAATTTCATGTTTTTCTCACATCTTCATCCTACCTCAAGTTACAATTTCTCTTATTTATTTTTAGTTTCAAATATTCTATACTAATGTTTCACATTTCAGTCTTAATTAAGCAAATGTGATCATCATGATAACCTTTTGACTCAGTGGTTTTCTCAAGCCACCCTCTGTAGTACTATGCTATGTAGTCGAAGTGACTGTCATAGAAAATTAAGACAAATAACAGCTATCAGAGGAAGTTAATACAAAAAAAGGAGCTATAGGCAAAGCTCCAAAGATTCAGAGATAATTGTAAATAATCTATGAAAATATAAGGACACGTGGCTCCTCAGAGTGCCTGACTTGGAATAACTATATGTGGTAAGTTCTTTTATTGGAAGACTGCTGGTCTTGGGTGAAATGTATTCATTCCTCTTGTAACCCGTGAATTGAATCTATTTAAAAGATTCTTGTAAGATGAATAGGCACAACTTCTTCATATGTAAATTTTGTAGAGGTTGGTAACTCTAAATAATAAACAGTAAGAGTAAATCTGGAGAATATTAATAGTGTTCTTATTACAAACTTTCTCCAAGTTACAAGCTTCGCTATGACATAATATGCAATATACCTTGGTTCAAGTATGTAACCCAATTCAGAACTGAATGCGATAAAATTGTAAAATAATTTAGTTTAGATTTAAAATATTTGAATTAAATGTTTTTTGAGAATTTCATACATCAGTACTATATTTATAGGATTCCCAATCCTTCTCTCTCCAACTCTTTCTGTGTCCCCGCCCTTTGAAAATTCATGGACTCATCTTTAATTATTGTTGTTATAGACATAATATATATGTATAAATACATACACAGACATTCAGTATTGTTAATATGTACATGTGTTTAGGACCATTGAGGATTGCATAACTTATCAGAGAGCTCAACACTGTAAATAATCAATTTTCCTCTCAGCAGCCATTGATTTCCTTTGATTCATCTAGGGGTGGTATTGTGAACCTTGTAAAATTCTGCCTAACCACTTTGGGCATATCAACTGGTATTGCTGTTATGCAGGGCTTGATTAGACAACCATACTACTGAGAATTCATGGGTGCAGTTTCCCTGTCATGTCTAGAAGACACTATCTAGCAGTGGGTGTTCTGGTTCTCTGGCGTTTACAATCATTTCCCCCCACTAATCTTCTATATTCCCTGAGTCTTAGCTACAAAGATTATTTTGAAAATGTATCAATTAAACAGATAGCCCATGGTCACTTATTTTCTTCATTTTCACCAGTTGTGAATTTCTGTGGTAACTTTGATGCAAAAAGAAGCTTATCTGATCAGGACTGAGAACTACGTTTACCTGTGAGTTCAAGGGTAAGGGTAAGTATTTAGAATACATTTAGAAATTATACTGGCATAGGAAAATGGAAATAGCAAGTTCTCCTCTAGGGTATATGGCCTATCCAACCATGGGAAGTTGGTGAGGTTTGTAATATTAGGCATGAGTTTCCTCCTATTGAGCAGGCCTCAAATCTAATTAGACAGCTGTTGGTTTTTCCAAGATAAAAGTGCCACTGTTGCAACATTAGTGATATCTTGCATGCCAGTTGTTGTGGTTCATAGGCTTTACATCAAGGAAAGACTATTGATTGCTTTTCTCCCATTACAATTGCATAGCAACTTCTGATACTATGACACCTAGTCTTCAAGGAGGTTAATTCCAGGTTTTTTCCCATTGTATCTCTCCAAGTCCTGGACAGAAGTGTGCGTTGTCTTAATAAATAGGGCCTTACTTTCAAGTTCTGTTAGGTACCAGAGGCAATTTAAATAGTCTATGTTATTTTGGGCATCTCCTGGACTACATTCACCAACAAATCAATTGGAGTTTCTCTATGCCTGGCTGAGCTGGGGTTTTTAGATAGTTTTGGCTCGTGGGGGAACATTATCCTCCCATTTGCAAAACTTCATTTAAACTGTACACACACACACACACACACACACACAGAGCATGATTTTCAAAATATTTGATCTATTTTATTTTATGGATATAAGTGTATTGCCTGCATGTGTGTAAGTGCATCTGTGTCCTGCAATGCCCAAGGAGGTCAGAAGAGGTTATCTGATCTGGTTGTTAGCTGGTTATGGATGGATGTTAGCTGCCATTTGGTTCTGGGATTTGAACCTAGGTCTTTTGCAAGAGCAACCAGTGCTCTTAACCACTGAGCCATCTCTCCAGCCCTGACTTTCCTTTTTAACACATAACAGTTTTGTTCAAGGGTTCTGCAGAATGTACATAGAGTGGGTGGGAACTGCAGATAAATGTTGGATACCTTGACAGATGTTGTATTGGGATAGGTCTTCTGGATGCAGGACCCTGAGGGTGACATCTGGGGCCACATGTGGACTCTGAGTTCACAGCACTGCTCTGCTGCAAATATACTTTACTTAAATGTTTATTTTACTTTTATGTGTGTATATATGTCTAAGTGTACATTCATGTGTGTGAGTTTGAACTCCATAACATTGTGGCAGGGAGGTCAGAAGAGGGAGGGCATCAGATCCTCTGGAACTGGAGCTACAGATGGTTGTTAGCTGCCATGTGGGTGCTGGGAACCAAACCCAGGACCTCTGCAAGAGCAGTCAGTGTTCTTAACTACTGAGCCGTCTCTCCAGCCCCAGCCCCAATACATATTTCTTAAATTAAGATTTTTGAATAATATTCCCCTATGGCTTTCCTCTATGGGATTAAATAATGTTTAATCCCATAGTTCTGAACATTAAAATAACAGCGGAAATATTGATCAAAGGAAGAACTTTCACATTTTATCAAAAACAATTTTAAGTGAAATTTAGAACAAAATATTATAGGCCCTCATGCCTCAAGGAGGAAATATCTTTCAAAACTGTATTATATAACAAACCTAGGACACTAAGAATCAATAAGTTAAACAAGTATTTACAGTATCATAAATATGTTCAAGTAAGTACATATTTGAAATTCTGAAGCCACATTCATTTTTGTCTTAGAAGCTGTAAATACTAGGCAATTAACACATTATAGATAGGATTATCATAAATGGTAACAGAAAAAGAAAATGGCTCCTAATGGTTCGATAGTTTTCAGAATGTATTTGCTTTAAATATATACAATGCTTCTTAGCATGAAAAAGTCACTGGTTTAATATGCTTTATGTTAGCTGCTTGTAATTTTAACTTGATAAGTAAACCATAGTTTCATTTTCTTAATATATGTTTCTTATTTTCTAGGAGGTAACTACATAGAAGCATGTATATTACACAATTGAAATACTGTCACTGCTAGTATCATGGAAGAAACCTTCAAATTTCTTTGATTCATTTAAAAAAGTTTTGAAGAGAGGGATTCATGTAGTATAGGCTTGCCCTGATTCTCAAATTTACTATGTGACAAGAGCTAACTTGAATTCCTGATCTTACGGGCTCTACCCCAGAGTTCCAAAATTATAGGCATGTACCAACATACTCAGATCTTCAATACATTTTGAACAGTATTTTTCAAAGAGTAGTCCATGCAATATCTAAATGACTTAAGCAAATAGTTATTAATGCAATCTGATCATTTAAATTTAGATCTTCTGATGGCTTATCTTAAACATGTTTAATTTTACCATAATGCTGTCTCCATTTAAGTCAAATAATCCAGACTCCTGTTGAGTCACCAGTCTGGATTTAGCATTCCTGTGTTATACGGGTCAGAATCTCATGTATACTGTCTCTTCTGACTTTATACTTCATTCTTGGTTTTATTTGGCTACAAATATGAATTTAATTAAGTTTATATTCTTCTTGGCCAATACTGAGTGTGTTGCCAGCTATTTATCCTGAAATGGAATAATATAAATATTTAGCCAAATGGCCATTTACAGATTGTCATGTTTTGTAAATCATATTTAAGATGAATCCTGCTTATAAAAATCAATTTTCCCATTTTGGCATGTATAAAAATAAAACTGTAAAGGGTGTTCATGTCTCATTAAAAAAACTTTCAAATTGTTCTTTGTGACCAGGGATTATCATATGTAATCAGAAATTATTTTAATCCTATCTAAAGCTAATAGAAGAAAATAGATTACTTGAAAAAAGAATGATGGATATTCAATTAAACTGTCTCACCAAGTGACTTTCCTTTAAAAATTTCTCTAAAATTATAAAATGATTAGCGCAGTGTGAAGTCCTGATACATTTTCAAGAAAACAAACTTTTTAATGAGTATGTTTACAATTTTAAAGTTTTTAAAACTCTTAATTGTCCCATCAAAATCAAAACAATCTTTAGGTTCTTAAATACCACCGCCCCATGACAATCATAGTTATAAAATATAAAAATTGCACATATTGGGAATTATTTTCAATAAAAATGACAGATAAACACACACCTGTAAGCAAATACCATATATAACAAATGTAATTACTTTCCAGAAAGGGGACAAAGAAGTGAAATTTACAGTCCTCAACTCTCCCACTGTTGTCTTCTCTTACTTAGCATGCTGTTGTCCAGATTTTTTTCTCTATGCAGGTCAATCATGAATTTTAATGTGTTTTGTTCTAAGAGCAGAGCTCTGCAAATACTCATACACCCACCATTGTTTTACTTTCTTGTGTTTTAAATATTGCCATTTTGGTGAACTCTCCAGGTCCAACCTTCCTCTACTGTCACTCTAGCATTCTTTCCTTACTGACTAATACCTTTTCATTGTCTATCATTCACAGCCACCTCACATTATAGTAATTTGTGTATTTCATCATTTTCTTTCTCCACTTATATAAGTAACCAAGGCCAAAACTCTATGTTGTTTGCTTTTGAGTCACCAGTACTTGAAGTATCTGCCACACTATGGGTGCTCTATGCTGCTTGACTGAATGAATGTACACACAATGGAGATGTTCCAGGTTCCAGTGTAGCTTGGCTTCATTAAGCTCAGTTAACACGTGACACCAGTCAGCAATTAAAAACAATCAAAGAAGGAAGCCTCCCACCCTCCTTCAGTTTCTGACTCTGGCAGTAGGGTTATTCATTTATTATGCATTCAACAGTCATATTCACACACTGTTCCCTGGATGGGGCACCAAGCAATGTAGCTGCAGCAGCTCGGGAAATAGCCTAGGTCCAGTAGTAATAGCCAGTTTCTGGAGACAGATCATCCTAGAGCATCAGTGATGGGACCCTAGCTTCCATCTGGCTGGAAAATACACAGTAAGTAGTTTTTACCAGAAGATGTTTGGAACAGCATTATTACTTGAGAAACTCTGGGTAATCATTTTCTTTTGCATCTTCTCTCCAAGGTGATTGTAGTTTTCTTTATGACCTTTATTTATATTCACTTGCCTTTCTACTCCTTTTCTAATACTTTGAGGAAAAATAAATAGCCATTTTAAATAATCTATGAGTTAACTTGGGAGGCTTTGATTGTATTGGCCAGCAAAGAAAGTCCTTTGAAAACAACTTTCTGCTGCATATCTGATCAATTTAACATGTATGCCAAATCCTCACAGTACAGCAATCCTACGAAATGGTAAAACATGCCTAGAGGTAAGCAATGCTCTTGTTCTTTCTATGGCCTGCGCTACCTTTTCTGTCTCCTTAGTTCTAACATAAAACAGTAATGTATTAAATTAACAATGCATTCGTAACATTGGAGTAGTCATCCTTTCTTTGTAGTTACCCTCTGCGTATCTTCTTTTTGATGCTCTCACATACTTCAAAGATGTTTGGCAGAACTGACTCATGAATGCTTAAATTCAATCCCTAATAGTTTTATTGTTGCTGTTGTTTGCTGGTTTTGCTTTGTTTGACACAGTATCTTCCTATAGCCCCAGCTGGCCTGAAATCCAGCCTCTGTTCCACAGAGATCCATCTGCCCCTGCCTCCTGAGTACTGAGATTAAAAGTGTGCACCACATGCCTGCCCCTCAAGTAGTTTATAACTTGAAATTTTCAATGATTTGCTGTTAGATGGTGATTAATGATGACTTAAAATTTCTAAAAATCATTAATTTTATGTGAAGAATCTGGCACATGAAGACAGAATCCTCACTATTCTCTAAACCAATAGGACTTGTTGATACTCCCAGTGCCTTTTTATATAAAGAAAATAAACCTCTGTCCTGTTTTTAACACAGAAGGATTTCTTTAGGTCCCTTCTTTGTGTATCAGAGCAATAAATCTTTGAGATGTATTTTGTGTCATTTTATAATATTAATAATTCCACCACTTTTAAGTGGTATATGTATTTTGCTTTCATTTAAAAGTATATAAATGAATGTGAACATCACCCATAATTTTATTAGGTCTTAGCAAAAATATAGTTAAAAACAATTTAAAAACAAATCAATCCTGAATCCAGACATAATAAAGTACCATCATATAACAAGTCATAAAAAATTTTAAAAAGTAGATCAGTGGTTAAGAACACTTGCTGTTCTTACAGAGGACCTGGGTCCAATTCTCAGCACCCATATTGCGGCTAGCAATGTCCCTAACATCAGTTCCAGGGAATCCAGTGCCCTCTTCCCGCCTCCACAGGCTTTGCATACATTGGTGCACTTACATACATACAGGCAATACACTCATATACACAAAAATTAAAAATAATAAATAAAAGAAAAAGAAAAACATTTTTCTATGGTGATATGGATGCTTTACATACAGACATGGGTTGTTGGGAAAAAAAAATGAAATACCTTGATGAATGCTGTAAGAACTCTGCATTTTGATAGAAAACTCTGTTTAAAATGTTGATTTAGATTTACTTGCTAAGCTTGCCTGTTCTGCCTGATTGTATCTACCACACATGGATGATTAACCTAGTTGAAATGCTAAGAATTGAAGTGCTGTAAACCTCCTTCCTGGACCCTGGACCCTGGACCCCAGACTCAGTTGATTTACAATGTGTCCTGTAGGCCTGTTTGCACATACCAGATAACCGATAAGGAACAAAGAGAAGGAAGTTGTACCAGGCTTACATAGCCTTCCTGGAAAAGATGTTTAACCGAAACTATAGCTTTTAGAAGATGTTTGATCAAAGTGTCTGCTGAGGAATGCTTTTTGTGTAATGACTATGTGGGCCTATATAATCTGTATCTGAAACTGAATGGGGGTCGATCGTTCTGACCAGACTTGCATGTCTTGGGAAATCGGTCGACCCCAGCCGGCTGGAAAGTAAAGACTCTGCTTGATTTTTACATCTCCAATCCTGTGTATTTGTTATCTGGAGGGGACCCATCGAGTCACGGACCCTAACAGGGTCAAATAATTTCCATGGATTTTTTTTTTTTACAACTGTTATGATTTGAATGTGAAATGTGTTCCTTAGGCTCAGGTGGTTGAAAGTTGGTCTCCAGTTGTTTTAGAAGTTTTGTGGAATTTCATGAGATAGATCTCAGCAGGAAAAATGAGTACTATAACTCCCCATCATTCTGTGCTTTCTGATACATACAGATGTGGGCATGCCCCTACTGACGTAGCCTTCAGCAGCTCCTGCCCTTGTAAGTCTTTCTTGCAAGGCTGGATAGAGTCACTTTAAAACTTGAACCAATATAGATTGTTTCTTCTTAAGGTACTTTAGACACTGCAAGTTTTATGACTTTGATGAGAAAAATAAATAGCACATGTAAATGTTTATATGCTGTAAATACACTATTTTTTATTATTTTCATCGAGTTCTTGTACATTTTATACAAATTATCTTAATCAAATTTAGACCTCTTCCACCATCCTTGCCTTCTATGTGCCCCCCGTTGGATTTTACACATTACGTCATATATTTTAAGGCCCATCCTGTAAAGCATTTTTACCTAGATGTCCCTTGGTGGAAGTTCATCCACTGGAGTCAGGTCAGCTATCTAGAATCACTCTAAAGGAGACCTACTCTCCCTCACACAGCAGTAATGAGTTGCCAATAGTTCTTCAGCTACGGTTGGTGCCTGCTATCCATTTCCCTCATTCTATGCTGGGTTTTTGTCTGAGTTGACATGGGTCCTGTACATTTTGACACCATTGTTTGCAAGTTCATATGAGCAAGCTCTCAGCGGCTTGAAATCCTGTTTCCTTATGTTCATGCACCAACCCTGGCTCTTACCATCTTTCTTCTCTCATTTCCACAATGAACTGTAGGTGGGTGAGGTTTAATGTAAGAGTCCTCTCCAGGGACAGGCACTCTGCATTCTCCTGTTCTCTAAAACTTACCCGGTTGTGGCATTCTGTGTGCATCACACTTTATTGTGTGAAGATGCTTCCCTGGTGAGAGTTGAGGGATAGAGTCTTGTCTAGGATCTGTGACCTCTCCAAGAGTCATGTGTATTTTGCTATATTTACAATGCCAATCATGAGTTCCCTCTCACTGAGAGGGCTTTAAGTCCACTTACCTGTCGATTACTCCATAGATAAATGTGCCACTACTGCACCAATAGAGATGGTTTGCTTTGCCAGCCATTGCTGTTATTAGGCTTTGGAGCTAGATTGGACCACTGATTGATTTTCTCCCTTAGCAACTTGCATAGTATCCCCTAGAACTATGAAAACTAGTCTTCTGGGATAAGACTTCCAGTATAGTTCCAGCTCCATTGCTCCAAGTCCTATGTCTGAAGTATGTCCAGTCTTCAGCAATAAGATCTCACTTTCAAGTTCTGCAGGATAATCAAGGGTTGTGGCAATAGCCTGTGTGATTTTGGGAGTCTCTTTTACTACCTTGACCAACAACTTGAAGGGAGGTTTCTCCTACCTGGCCTTGTTATGCAGATTTCAGATACAAACAAGCACTCATGTTGTGATACTATATGTGTGCTTTCAAGGAGAGGTTTAGTTAATACATTTCCCTCTGGCTTTTATTCCACCTAAGCTCTCTCTCTCTCTCTCTCTCTCTCTCTCTCTCTCTCTCTTTCCTCCTCCTTCCCCAGTTTGAGTGTCCCCATTTTGCCTCTGTTCCCCTTGATAATGCCTTTCTCCTATTATCCCCATCTCTTGAGTTTCTTCTTACCCTTTACTACCATGGTTCCTTATATGTCCTTCCTTCTTCACTTCCCAATTGAATACCCCCATTTTCCACATTTCCCCTTTGGTAACATCTGTTCCCTACTATGCCCCTCTTTCAAGCTCTTTCCTTCCTTTTACCTCTGCATTTTTTTCCCCATTTTCCTGGTTCCCACTGCTACATCAGGATATATATTAGCATAAGGATTTGGTGCTAAGATCTGCAAATGAGGGAGAACATATGTTGCTTGCTTTTCTGAGTCTGTTCACTTGGTATAACAGTTTCTGGCTCCAACCATTTACCTGCAGATTTCATGATTTTGCCTTTCCTTACCACTGAGTAGAGTTTCATTGTGTAAATGTACTACATTTTCATTATCCATTTGTCTGTGGAGGGACATTTAGGTTGTTTCCATTTCTTAGCTATTCTGTGTATACTCTTGAAATAGATTTTTTCTTTATCTATATATATATGTTGTAGATATCCTCACAAATCTATGCATATAAATCCCTGCATTTTTGCCTTTCTGATAAACAGTATTTGTGCTATTTCTTTATAAGCATGCTTAAATATTTGGAGTTCTTTCTGGCCACATTTTAGTACATTGATTGACTAAAGGTGTCCATTGCAGACAGCAGTTACTGTCTTGGCTGATGAGCATTTCAAGATTTAACAAAAACTGTTTGACCTTGACAAATTCTCATTCTCCACAAGGCTAGGCATCTCCTTCAAAGACGGCTACTGCCATGAAGCATCACACCTTGAAGAACATAAACGATACTAACTTGTTCCTAGTTCTAGCTCAATGTGTAAATGGAGCCAATAGTTGTCACCATTTCCCATCTAGTAAGTATACAATTTATCCTTAGCCTGCTCTGTTCACATATTTTAGATCAATGATTCAGAATGAGGCAATCCATGGCTATACCACTTGCTTCCTTTTTTTTCTGCACAAACATTGTGGATTTTGCATAATGGCTACAGGAGTCTGTAATGATGTCATTAATCACCTTTTCTTTCAAATGTTTCCTCTTGTCTTCCCTCTCATGAAAAGCAATTCTTTGAAGTCAGTCTTTGAAGGGCCATGACTGACAGAGATGAATAGGATGCTTAATCGTACTGGCACATGCCAGAACCTATTTTGGTAAAATCCTCCCATATGAAACTTATTCAGTGGTATTCTGTGGATAATAAGGACCCTCTGATATCAAATGTTGTCTTCTGTGCCTGCTGTCACAGCCATGCTCTCCGATCCCTAAAAGGTTGCTTGTTCTCTGTCTTTCCCATTTCCTACATTTTATAAATTCATTGTATTCAAAACCTTCTTTCTTTCCCTCAGATTTCATTTATCTTTTTTTTTTAATAACAAAGGTATCAAAAAAGATATTCTTGAAGTATTTACCTATCCAGATAGCTTAGTTATAAATGAGACTTAACAAGGTGATGCCACGTAATTGAGTTTGTAGTGATTTCAAACCAAGGATGTTATAAAAGGAAACAAATACTTTTATACTAAGCAGTTATCACCTTGGGTAAGAGATGTTTTATAAAGCTTGCTTTCAGAATACTTGCAGTGATATTCTGATGCTGTTAAGCACCATGTAATTATTGTTGCAGCATTCAGTGTATCTGCAATAAAAAAGGAAGGGCTGCAGAATAACATTTAATCATATATTGATTTTAAATTAATAAAGTAGTAGTTTTTATATTTTCTTCCAAATTATATTTGTAATTTCTATCTTCAGTAGAAATTTGTAAAGCAGATACAATTTGTATAGTAATACCATGGAATTAGAAGTTTCCTCCTCATTAGTCTAATGACTTTGAAATGTTAGTCACAACTAAGATAAAATACATCTAGCTATTACATTTTTACATTAAGACACATAAGAGAAATAATTATCCCAATTACAAATACAAGATCAATGGAGTAATAAATGGCTAGCAGAACTGAATTTTCTGTTTACACTTATCTGCCCAGAGCAATCAGTAAGAGTGACTGCTTCATTCTCTAAAGGAATCAGTTGAGGAATAACCTATTTTAATTCCCCATGATTTGTAGCTGAGAATAGGCCCAGATAGCACAGAAAGGGACCTACAAGATCTCTAGGAATTAATGGAAAATGATTGAAAATGGCCATTAGTATAGAATCTTTCTATGAACTAAGAAAGGGCTGATTGGGAATGTATGTAAATTGTTAACTAAGATTATTTCTTCAGACTAGAAACAAATATGCAAATTTCCAAAGGCTGCTTTGTTTCCATTATTCTGTGTTGTATTTTTAGTTTCTCCCAGTCTGCTAAAGCAGCATTGTCCATATCGGCAGGACCACTGCTTCTGATTCCAAAGTGAAGGATGTGAGACACAGAAAAGTCATTGTAAAATCACAGGAGCATATGAGTAGCTCATATTTTAAAATCATGTTTATGTTTTAATGCTCCTTAGCTTTCCAAGTACTTCTTGAAAGTTTGCTCATAATATTGATTGTTAACCTTGAAGAAAGAGACAGATATGGAACAAAATTTATTAACCTGGCACTCAACAGTTTATGTATCTGCTAATCACATTATATTTCAAAGCATGAATATGAATTTTAAACAGATATCACTGTGGAAATTGATATGTAGATAAAGTATTCCAGAAAACCGCATGTCCATTTGTCATCTTTAAATTGGTCTCATTTTGAAACAGAGATTTTTTTAGATGCAGCCAAATTTAGAACACAACATTTAGAGGGATGTCTCGCTCTTATCACTAGTCCCGCCTATGGTCTTCTGAAGACAGAGACACCAACAATGGGATGATGGTCAAGTGAAGATGCAGGCTAAGATCCAGCAGTGCACCTACCCACTGGAGGATCAGAGTTTTCAGAAGCAGTAGGAGGGTTAAAGGGGCCCACGAGGTTTCTTTCACAGAGTGTTGAGAGGAAGCTTGGCCTTGCTCATACCCTAATTTCAGAGTATTGACTCCCAGAAAAGTGGGACAGCAAATTCCTTTTGTATTAAGACAGTCAACAGTATATGAGAATTTGTAAAAATAACCATAGGAATCAACTATGTATCATAAGATATAATATTATATATAATAATTTTGGATTAGATTGTGTATTTTAATAGTCAATAACTGAAATTATATATAACTTCATTTTTATAAATAGAGATAAGCATTTGTTGATCATGGTATTCATGACAGTAATGACTGAATCTTTCAAATGTTGTACAGTAACTCTGATCCTGCAAATAAGAACAACAGTCTATGGAATGAGGGGATGAAGAAATGTGTGAGAGTGTAGATTCTCAGTGTCCATTGAGGGCTATATGCTGACGGTCTGGTCCTCAGTCTGCAGCTGTTGGAACTTTTAGAAAGTGAGCCCTAATAAGCCAGTTAATGTCCCAGGCATACACCCTTGGAGGGAACCCTGTTTTTTTTTTTTTTTTTTTTTTTTTTTTTTTTTTTCTGGATATCATCAAGTAAAAAGTTCTGGTGCCATGTGTCCAATCATGATTAACTGCTTCACCACAAGACCAAAGACCACAGGCCAGCTGACTATGGACAGGAAGAGTCGAAACTATGGCCAATATAATTCTTTCTTATAAGCTGATATCCTAGGCATTTTATTATAGGAACAGAAAGCTGATTACCACATCAGGAAGGGCTAAGGCTAAAAAACAATGTCGTCTGTTCCATATGCTAAATGAATTTCTTCTAGTAGCTGTGTTTCTTCTACTTCAATGAAAACCTATATTTTATTCTTAACATACCTCTCAGACAATGTTTAAATTATAATGAAGATAAAATACTTACTTATTTTTTTTATATATATATATATGATTTGAATGACTGTCCCCAAAATTAACATGTGCTGAATTCTTGGATCCTATTGAGGCACTATTGGAAGATCTGAGGGTCTTTATGAAGTTGGGTTTCATGGGCTGTCCTAAGATCACTGGGAGCATGCCTCCAAAGGGGATAGGGTGGGGACTGATCTCATGCTTTCCCTTTTCCTAAGTTCATTAAGCAAATGGTTGGCATCTCAACTTGCTTATTCCCAGATACATAAGGGGTTCTAAATATGATCAAAACAAAATGTATGAAATTCACAAAAATTCAATAAAAGAGGAACGAAATTGCAAAACGTACCATCAAATATATGTTATAATCCCATGTTCTTATGGCTGCTAGGTTTTGCTACAATGATATATTAGAAAAATGTAAAACTTCAAAATCAAAATTACATGGTCAGGATAAAAATCAAATAAGAAATCTTTTGAATAAAAGCAACACAATGTGTATGTAGTAATAATAAGGAAGAAATCCAAAAACTAAGAGGGAGTGGGGGATCATGGGAAGAATTGGAGGGGTGAGAAGATGAGTTGGGGTGACAAAAATATAGTGTTCATATATGAAATTGTCATATTTTAAAAAGACAATGAAAAGGTAAAAGCAATGGAGTCCAGGGCAGTGATGTAACTCAATGCCACAGGGCAGCTGAGACCTTGGTCTGAAAAAAAGGTCTGGCAGCAGGGAAGTTTAGTTTTTCATGCAGACTAAAAGCCTGAAAACTGCTCATATTCCTATGGACAACTTTCAGGTATATTGCTTGAAGCCTGGCATATTTTATTTATTGATTTTTTTAATATATGCTTCACCTCCCCTTCCACACATGAAAAGAAGCTTAGGTGAAAAATATAAATAAATAAATGGGTGCTGAGCAACTGCTGACCTAATATGGTAACAAAGAACTGAACTAAGCTGAAGAAACAGAAGGTTGGGAGGAGTGAGTCAATAAAACCAACTGAAACATAGTTAGCATGTATCAAAATAACTGCATAATGTATCCAGAGGCCTTGCTTTGTATATCTAAGATACGGATAATGAAAATGATAGAAAAGGGGACCAGTGAGATGGCTCAGTAGGCAAAGGCTCTTGCTGATTAACAATGCAAGCTTGAGTCTTTAAGCTCTACCTCCAGAATTCACATAAAATTGGAAGATGAGAATTTATTCCTCAACATTTTCCCCTGACCTCCACGTGCATGCCATGACATTAAATATTAAGAGAATATTAAGTTAACAGAGAATATTAAGTAAAATAAAATTTTACTATAGAAAATCCCATTTATATTAATGATAATTAAAAAAGTGATGGAAAGGTATGATGTAAACCATTCTCTTGTAGAGGACCAAGGTTCAATTCCCAGTATCCACATGCCAGGTAACAGTCATCTGTAACTCTAGTTCTAGGGATTCTGACACCCTTTTCTGACCTCTTCAGGCATTGCATGACATGGGTGAACTTATATACATGCAGGCAATACACTTATAACCATACAATAAAAATAATAAATAAAATATTTTTAAAAATACATGTATATATAAACACATGCATTTAATCAACAAATAATAACAGAACCAGGTTAAAAATGAGACTGGGCATACAAGAGAAGGAATTAAACATTATGAAAGAGATCTTAAAATACAAGCAATATGATAAATGGTTTAACCACAAAACCATTCTTAAGAAATTAATACTTATGAATTTTCTCATTTTTTCTTTTTCTCTCTCACTTTTTTTAGACAAACTCACCATTTGTCACTTGAGCTGGTATCAAATGTACAGTGATCCTCACACTGCAGCTTCGTTACAGCAGGGGTGACCAGTGTGTACTACCATACCTATGTAATTTTTAGGAATTTTCTTGAAAATGAGAAAATGTTAACCAAGAAAATCCCATGAGCAGTAAAATGAAAAAGAAGCAATGCTTTTGTAGTGTCTCATAGTACCCGATCACCACTGAATTTTAAGTGACTAGTAGGCCTTGATGGCATGTGCATTAGAGATAATGGTTCATCTGTTTGGGGTCATAAAACAGAGAAGAGTGAGCATTCCTCCCTCCTATGGTACATTTTACATTTTTATATTAAACGTGTATGATTGGTGATTAGTCTGGGACACCAGAAGTAAGCCTGAAGTCTTCAGAACAAATTAGGTCTCATAGTCACCAAAATTAGTATGGTGTGTATTAGTACAAGGAATAAAAATATGTATAGTGTTAATTATGCACATTTTATTACAGAATAAAAATGTGGAAATTAAAACAATTTTTCACTGGTAACTATAAAGGAATCCCTTCTAATTTGTAATTCAAACCACTATATTTAAGGAAACAATATAATAATTAAATTAATAACACAATCACCTGTAAATATAAAAGATAAGATCCAATTTACTCCTCCAAAGCATGGTATTCAGGTTGTAAGAACATTCAAAAGAAATATATGTGTATGCATGAGTACATTTACATCCAAATCTTGTATATATGTTTGCTTGAAGGCTTCTTTAATTTTACTTTTGCATACATTGCTTCTTAATCATGGAGTAGATGAAGAATAAATAAAGCATGGCATTTGTTATCCAGAAGGATTTGCTTTGCTGAACTAAAAGAAAATCAAATTCTTTTAAGAACATATTTTGCCTACTGAGGAACATTACTTGAAAATATTAATTGCAGGGAATACAGATTCTAAAAGCCTATTCAAGATTTAATGCTGACCTATGCTTTTTAAAGGCTAGCTTGTTGATCTAAATTCTCTAAAAAAGCAGTGCATCTATCATCCATTAAAGACCCATATGCTCTACTTTTTATTCTCATCTTAATAACAAGGCACAGAATTAATAACTCACTGGGGCTAATATTATCCAGATGGGATTCAGCTCATCAACCACTCCAAACTGGTCATTAATTCTTTGAAAGTGTATTATGTCTTCATTGGTGTTGCTTAAATAGCTTTTAAGATTTTTATATATAGACATATTTTATTTTATAGGAAAATTTCTCTCTTCCTACATTTAAACTTCCATTTTATGTGAAAATAAAAAAGATTGTGTAATATATGAAAATGAATGATAATCTGTGAATGTTTCTACTTGTATTCAAGAAAAATGATAAATAAGAATACATTTTAATTTTTGCTACCTTGTGGTCTTTTTGTTCCAGCAATCGATTTCTGCCCAGTAGAAGTAAAGTGTTCCACTTCTATATATATTTGCAAAATATAGCCTTCAACTAGTATTTTATCTAAAAGATTACTAGTTGTATGTCTCTTTAGTTCTGGCTGATACATGAACCTAGTTTCCTCTAAAGAAAATATTACCTTCTGAATTCTTTTCTACTTTATGATCTGCCTCAAAATCATCCCAATTATGCAATCATTGTGATTACTATCATCATTTCTATTACTGTTACTACCACTATTAATATTGCAATGCTTATTTACAAACTGGCAATTTAAATTATGGGAGTCAGCCTTTTAAAATTGATACCTAATGCATGTGTACACTTGTGGAAGGCAATGTTCAATGTATGTATACAGTATATAATGATAAAATATGAAATTCTCTTTAAGAATGCAAGTACTTAATCAAGAGATTCAACAGATACACTGAAAGTTTAGGGGCTCTGGCTTTTCCAGGCTTTCCCTTTCCTTATAACTTTTTCTTTCCATCTGTCATTCAAACAAATTTAATGGGAGAATTTTTTTTTGAGAATTTGTAATATGAAGTCCTTGTCTTACTTAGCTCAATATACAGACAAAACACTCAACTTATTGTCCCCCAAATTCACAATCTAGCAAAGACATGCATTTAAATAGTGTGAGTTGAATGCTATGATAGGCACTGAACTTTTGGTATTCCTGAGACAGTGTTTCCCAGTTTCATCTTCTGCACTATCAGTTTTTCAGAAAATGGCAAGGGTCTTTAGTTTCTTAAATTACAAACTGTAGAAACTAAGAAATGCAAGGAGATTCTAAAGGTCTTCCAGATATATTAAACAGAGTGGTTCCATATCCAGAGACAAAAGGAAACAAGCACATGAAAGATAATACTTGCTTTTGAAAAGCTTGAAACTGGAAGTGCCTGAGAGTCAGGGGATGTTAGAAGATGAAGACAGAGAGGTGGCTATTGGCAACTGGTTAAATGGTGGACAGGCAAAATGACATGGACGGGTAGACATGGAGAAGGTAGATGCATGAACAGGTAAGGCATTCAGGTTAGAGGACCATTTCTAGCAATGGGCTGAAGGGTGACCTGAAAGACTGACAAGAGGCTTGATAAAGACTGAAAGCAGGTAAACACACCGTGGTAAAATGCAGGAGAATGAAGAGGCATCAAAGGAATGATGCAACAACAGTTAGAACCACTGATGGAGGCTGGTTGACAGAGCATTAGGAGATAACGACTGCGGGATATGGCAATGGCCTATGGAGTAGAAGAGTGAGTGGATTACCAAATAACAAACAATTAAATTTATTAAAATATCATCTATAACACATTGTCTTATTCTCAGTCTTTTACAAATAATTTCCTAAAGTACTTACATGCCCTTGTTTTAGATTTAGATGTAGACTCCTGTATATTATGAAATCATGCACATGTCTTTCAATGTTTGAGTTAAAAATGTTATATTTAATATAAAACCCAGAGACCAGAAATGTAAGGTTACAAGTGATGCTCTAAAAAAGTAAAACATAAATAGCATATTATATAATTGAGGAGACTTTGAGTCCCTTATCTTTTAAAAGATTAATGTGAAAAGGAGAAATTATTAAGACTATATGTTGAAAGAACAGCAGAGATACTAGAAAAATAATTTCCATACCTACTTACTTTTAGTTCCTCAAAGAATGTAAGATTAATCACTTATTCACAGATAGTAAACTTCACATTTGATTTCCTAAATCATTATAACTTGATTTTCTATTACTTCCTATCCTTAGCCTAAAATTAATTTCACCTTGTCCAGTATATGCTCTTTCAGTTAATGAAAAACTAAAAGAGTAATCCATTTTATCTGTAGAGGATGCTACAGGAGAGGATGGTATGATATAGTGGGACAAGAAATGACACCAATCATAGTCCCATGTGTATTAAATATTTAAATATTTATGGACAAAAATAAACTGCACATATTTATTCATCTGATTCCTCACATTGCCTGCTTGCATGGGAGGTCATTTCCATAATTCACTGCATGAGCTGATAAAAGAAAGTCAGCAAAACTGGCTGATTCATTTTCCTGTGTTGTGCTAAAGTTTTACTGTATGAACTCATTTACACTTCATGGTCTGTCTCAAAATAGTTGCTGTGATCCAGGTATTGTCACTGCTATTATTATTTATTTTACTACTAGTAGTATCGCTATTAGTCTTAGAATGTGTATTTACAGTCCCTCAGTCTACGTTATAGGACATCAGTCTTTTAAATTTGACACATAATACATGTGTACATTTATGGACTGCAACAAGATCCTCAATATATGAGTCTATCATCTAAAAATCAAACCAAGGTATTCATTTTAAGAATAACTAAGTACTTGAACTGACACTGTCAATAAATGATACTCATCAATAACCTTCAGGTTCAGACAGTTGATTTAGATTGTGCTTTGAGACTAGGAGGCACTTTAACATAATGTACTTCTATCATAAAATATTTTAAACTAAATTAATCCATTTTATACTTATTTAATCCTATATTCGATATCATATTTATTGTATATTAAACAGAAAGAAATTAACCTGAAAAATAAGAAACGTTTTTTTAATAATTTTACAGAAAAAATGTCAAAAACAATTGACAGGGTTGGAAAGATGGATCAATGGTTAAGAGCACTGGATGCTTTTCCAGAGGACCCAGGTTCCCAACATCCACAGGGCAGCAAACAACTGTCCATAACCCCAGTTCCAGGGGATCCCATAGTTAATACGATAGTTAACAATGATTCTCAACTTTATAACATTTGGAATCATCATAGAAACAAATATCTATGATGTCTGTGAAGGATTTTCTAGATTAGGTTTAATAGGCTAATGGCAGCAATATTCTTTGCTCTTTGCTTCCCAACGCTGGATATAATATGAAAAGCTGTTCTTCAGGCTCTTGCCTCCATGACTTCTCTGAAATGATGAACTGTGTGTAACAATAAATCCTTCCTTTCTTAAGTTGCCTTTGTTAGGTATTTTACAATAACAATGAAGAATGTAATGCATCATGTAAACCTGAACCAGTAGTTCTTGGGTCACAAACTAAACTGTAGAGTAATTTTCTATCCTTAGTATATGTAGATCTTTTTGTCCTCAAAGACAAATTAACTGCTACAGGAGTTATTAATAACCATGTGTCTATCTAAACAAAATCTATGCCCAACTAACAACACTATCTAATATTAAACCCATGCTTCATGACTTTTACAAGCCATTCTTTGCCCACCATAGCATCAAATAATGTGGAAGAGAATTCTGTGGTTAGAGATATCAGGTAATTCTAAACTCCTGCCTTTGGTACAGTAATGACCTTGGTTTTAACACTAGCTTCTTATTCTCTATACAAACAGGGCTCTGAAATTTATTTTTCTGTTCAGCTTTTTCATCAACAACATTGTGCTAAAATATTTACTGTACATAGATAATATTAAGCCCTTCCCAAAATATAAAAGGTTTAGTGAAATTGTTATTGAAGATTCATGACACATTAGTATTTAAAATGCTCTGATGGCAGAAATCATTGTGGTTCTTTCTCTAAAGCCAAGATATGTGGAATCAAATTCCTAAAAACTTGTAGGAGTGTTAACCGGTGCTCATCCTATACACCACAGGATAATTGTGAAATCTTTCTGAATTTATTTGCAGGGAGTAATAATGGTAAGGTCATGAAAATGTGGCCATACAATCTTGATTTGGGGTTGCAAATATGGCTTAGCAGTTAAGAGCACAAGCTGCTCCTGTAGAGGACCCGGGTTCTGTTCCCAGCATCCACATGGCACTAACAACCATCCATAACTCCAGTTTCAGAGGATCTGAAGCCCTCTTCTGATTTCCATGGACATCGCATGACAAGGGTGGACTGACATACATGTAGGCATTATACTCATAAACATAAAATAATAATAATAATGACAATAATGATAAAGCTTGATTTTTTTTTGAGATCCAAAGAATACTACCAATGGTGCTTGAAGTTAAGAGAATACAAAAAAGAACTTCTGAAAGGTCATTGCCAGCAACAAAAATTTAAAGGGAAAATTAAATAAAATCATAAGAAAAGCTTTGAGGACAAAAGGATCTACCTATCCTAAGGATGGCAATTTTACATCTTTGGGAGGGGGTTAATATGTTTAGGCAATTGTTTCAGGTGATTATATAATATCTCTAAGTGTTTAAAAAGTAATATTTTGAGTTAGGAATAATGGATCTTGCCTGTGATTCTAGCAACAGGAGAGAGAGAAAAGAGGCTTGTAACGAGTTCAATGCTGCCTGGGTTATGGAATTAGATCCTGTTTCAAAAAGCCACACATGAATAAATAAATAATAAATAAATAATATATTATCTGTTCCAGCAGGTATAAACCTTAGAAACTGTCCCTTTATTCTAAAAAGTAAAATAAACAGAAAGTGGATTTTTCTTAGATTATTTAGAAAAGTGACATCAAGGGAAAAATCCACTGTTCCCCCAAATCTGAGAATCAGATGGATGAAACCCACCTGTAAGGAACTTCGTAAAAATTAAGACTAAGGTAGGCCATTTAAACCATTTAGAGACAAGCCTCATAGATTTAGCAATGATAATCTCATCACTAAAGACTTTAGGCAGCTGTATTTGCAGATACTCCACACGAACATGAATTTTACCCCAGGATACTAACCAGTTCCTTGCTTTGAATATATAAATAAATTTTATATTCTTGTGGAAGACGTAGAAAGAAACCACTTGAGTTATGCCAGAATCTCCTGTTCCCCTTAATACGACTTGCTCTCAGGATAAGCTATTTGCTAACCTACTGGGATTTTATTAGAACCTAATAATTAATGGAAATGCAAAAATACTGTTCCCTCTCATCATCATGTCCCACAAGAGGTGTCCAGCACATGTTGACAAAGCAAGGTCAAATCAAAGCACAAGCTCAAGGGAAGGAGGAAAACCTCATTACAAACAAACAAAACATCTCTCCTCCCCTATCCCTCTTCACAACATTAACAGAAGCCTGCTTAGTGAAACTCTTTCTAACAATGACATCTTGTCTACCTTTTCACCCCAAAGCAGAAAGCATTATTAAACAGGCAACAAACAACCCTAATGAATCTATGAAAGCAGAAACAGGGATGATAGAATTAATAGATTAAAAAATGTATAAAATCAAATAATAGTCCTGGCCTTTGTTAAAATGTAGACATATCAAGTGAATGGTAAATGTAGGGCAAATTGAATATCTAAGAAATGAGAATAAAAAGTGAGAAATGAAAACACTCTAATATAAATGCATTCGGTAAGCTCATTTATACAGAGGACATGGCTAAAGAAAATCCCTGAGCTTCATCATAAGACCTCCAAAGCTGGAGGCAACAAATAGTAAACAAACATAAAAAAACAAGAAAACAACAAAACAAACTGAGAGATTAAAATAAAACAGAACATCTCAGAATGCTATGTAAAAGAAATGCAAATATCAGAGCTGATCCAGAAAATAGCATCATATATGTCTAGGCATATTGTAATCAAACTTCAGAAATTAAAAAAAAAAAAATCATGAAGGAAGCCGGGGCATAAAACACCTTAAATAGAAACAAAGATTTTAAAAAATTACATCTGGAATCCACCTCCCTGAAGGCTAGCTGTTGTGGTTTAGAAAGCTGCTAAAGGAGAACATCAATCAATCATCCAGCCCCAAGTTTAAGGCCTAAGAACCACAACAGTACCCAGCACAGAAAACTATACTGGAGCAGTAGTGGCACTTTTATATTAAAGGTAATCAACAGCTACCTAATTGAACTTGATGTCCACTAAATGGGAAACAATTCATGTGAACTACCCAGTACTGGGAAAATACCCAAATGCACATGACCGGAGAGGTTATAGATCTTAGATAGAGCCCCAAGGAGACAAATGTGCTAAATACAGATCCTTATATTTACAGCGAAGTATGCCAGTCACCACTCATCAAAGAAACTTCTTTTGCAACAGACAGAAACTATTACAGAGTTGCAATACTGCTCACACACAGAGATTTAGTGTCTGTAAAATTCCCAACCCCATTTGACACATCTACAAGGGAACTTCTACAACTAAGACTCAAGGAACATATTGGAACAAGGGGTAGAGTGAATACTAATGCATCTCTCAACTCTCATAACAAAGCTCACTCATGCAACAGAGGAAAATGAAGACAAAGGGCCACAAATGACCAAAGCCTAGAGAATAAAAGTATGCAGATTATGACTTCTTGGACAGTCCTCTTATATTAAACTACACCTACCCAAGGCCCAGGGACCATTGCGCAAGAGGGGGCAAAAAGGCTGTAAGAGCCAAGGGAGGAAGTGCATGACCATATGGAAATTGACTTGTATAGGCTCTTGGGACTCTGCTTATATGAACATACAACAAAGCTGACAGCATGCACAAGACCCACGCAAACTCAACAGACAAAATCCCAACATAAAACTGTGGAAATGGCAGCGGGCACCAATCATAGCCGAAGAACTATTGGGCAGCTGATTACTGCTGGGTGAGGAAAAGCTGTTCTCCTTTAAGGGAGGAACTCTAGATAGGCTGACTAGACCTCAGTGGATGAGCTTGCACTGGAGGATATCTGAAGACACTGACTTGATTTGATAGGCCTTAACATATGTGACAGAACACATGAAATCCAGTAGGGGTCTCTGGAGGGGTGATAATGGGGAAAGACGATTAAGATGTTGTATATGAAATACACAAAAATTCAATAAAAATATACAAGAAATACCCTGGAAACTTAAAAACCATATAAGAAAGAACATTATAGTATTAAAAATATACTGTTGAGAGTTAAAATAACAACAAAATACCAATCAATAACTGTGTACCTTTGAAGGTTAATATTGCTTGTCAAATTTGCAGAATGTAGAATCACTTAGGAGATGAATCTCTGCACATGTCTTTGGGAGACCTTGTAACCTGCATTAATTGAGGTGGAGAGACCCATCCTAAATATGGGGGGCACCATTTCACAAGATGTGACTCTGTATTGAATGAAAAGAATAACTTGAGCTGAGCACAATCATTCGTCTCTCTCAATACACTTCCCATATGTGTACTCAGTGAGATGAGCAAATTCAAGCTCCTGTTTCCACGACTTCCCCAACATGATGGCCAGTACCATTTAACAGGGAGCAAAATAAATCTTTTTAAAAGAGAAATCTTATTGACTGATGAATTTCATATAATGAATTTGTGTTATATTCAGAAAACTTCCCCCATCTCCACCTTAACCCTACCACAGCCCCAACCTCAACTGCATGTCTTCTATTTGGTAATGAAAACCCCCATCCATAGGTATTTCAAAGTAAGGGCCTATCTCTTTTCTTTGTGTGGAATTTAAGTCATAATACACCCAGGCCTCTTGGAATGAGATTTTCACTCTGGATTTCTGTTTCTCTTGCACAGTGTTTAGGAATGTCAAGTAGGTGTTTCCCTTTTCCTCAGCAGCCAGAAACCCTTGGTTTTCTTCATCTAAATTAGTTTTCCGCAGCCCTTGCATACAGGTTATACTTTGATTGTTTCTGGTTTTCACTCTGTGCAATGACTCCATTGTGGACCAAGGCATTTTCCAACAGACTGATTCTCCACAGGGTTTCACTGTAGGTGAAAGCAGAAGTCAGGTCTTCAGAGTAGACTGCAATTATCTCAGAGGCCACCTGTGCACATTCTAGTGAATTTGGGAGGTTTCATGGCTTCACATGACAGAATTATACTTGTGTGCTCTAGTTGATTTTCTGAAATCTGTAGCCTTCTCAGATTCCTAATGTTGTTGAGGACTGAAGCTAGGTCTTGCCGGTCAGTGAATGACTATGGTGGTTGGCTGACCATGAGCACCACCAGGCACATGGGCAGGGATCCTGGCTCCGTTCTGTGACCCACTTTTATGCATAGGAAGTCATGCCAGTCTATCACTGCAAGTAAGGAAACAAGCCAGTGAAGCTCAGGTGCATGCAAGTTACCAGACTTGCTTGAATCTACCTCACAAGTAGACTTGGGTGGCCAAACTGGTTTGGCTCCACAGGGTCCTGCAGACAGTCATTCCAGCATAGCTCCACAGGTGCATCAGCTTGATTTCTCTTTGTTCATTTAACTCACATATGTAGTGTCTTCAGCAATAGGGTCTTCATGAGTTCTCATAACCAAGAGCAGGGGCAAAGGCCAGTTTGAGGGTTCGTGGGCCCTTTGGTCAACTGCTTCTAGAGAGGGAGTCCATTCTTAAAATTGAGGACTTTTTTCATTAGCTTATGATGTCTACAAGGGGCAATGTCCCCCTTTTTTAGGTACCTCATTTACATCTTTTTATAATGTATATGTACATTCTTTAAGAAGTTTCTATATGGCTTTTTCATATTATATTTATTATTTTTTAATTTTATGTGTATGAATGTATTGCCTGCATGTATGTAAATGCACCCGTGACCTGAAATGCCTGTGGAAGTAAGAAAATGGTGTCAGATCCCTTGGAACTGGAGTTACACATGGTTGTTAGCCACCATGTTGGTGCTGAGAACTGAACCCAGGACCTCTGTAAGAGCAACCAGCTCTTAAATGTTGAGTCAATATCCAGGTAAAGAGAATGGAGTACAAGTGTTTTGATTGTTGGTATGTTTATTGGTGTGTGTAGTGCCCAAGAAGCCAGAAGAGGATCAGAGCCACCATATAGGCGCTAGGAGCTGAATCCTGGTCCTCTAGAAAAATAACAAGTGCTCTTATTCCCTGAGCCACCTCTCCAACCCCATGTCACTTTTATTTTGAGCAGCCCTTCATTCCTATTTTTCTAAAGTGTCTTTCATGTCCAGTGGTCTACTTTTTTAATAAAAAAAAATCTTCAGTAACTTTTGTTTGTTTAAACAAATTCATAGAAGTTTGTTTTCATTTTGACTTACTGGGACAGAGATATGCAGGAACTAGTTCAAAAAACACATTGAAGACAGTGAATCCTTCTGCTACAAACAAGTGATTTGCAAACATCCTAAATCAATGCACATGAGGAATTACTAAGTAATGTATGAAAACTGGTAAAGAGACTGCTCTTCTATGCCTCTTGTCACTCCATTCTCTTTACTTGGAAGTTGCCTTTTCATTTTTCCTTCCAGACATGTGGTTCCTTTATAACTTATAAAAATGAGTTGACACATTACTCATTACTTATATGTACTTGAATTATTCATTTTCTTACCGTTCTTTCACTAAATATTGTACAAAATTCTGCCTTCTGATTGTGTAGCATGGGTTCTGTAATGAAAAACTACAAAAATACAGCATAGAACTGGGGTAATCGGTAAGAAAGTCCCAACCTTAGCCAACAAACTATTGGCCACCCATGACTACTGGGTGAGGGAGAGTTGGTCTTCTTTCAGGGACTCATGATAGATAACCAGACTTAGGATGGACTCACATCAAAAGACACTTGGGGACACAAACTTGACTCAATAGACCATAATATATATGACAGCATGCATGAAATACAGGGAGCATGCTATGGGGGCATGCAGATAGAGGAAGTGGTATAAATATCATTAAAATAGATTGTATGAAGGTCTCAAAAATTCAATTAAAAAATCTACAAATGGGTTGAAAGGCCCCCTTTAAGTAAAAAGCAGGGTACTTGGCACACAGAAATAAAAAAAAGGAAGTTTATTAAATTGATTTCAGGACAATGCTTAAATATTCATACAAGTTAGTCTTTCAGAAAGCTAATTAAAAAAAACTGTATGGATTATGCAAGCTCCAGACTATTCATCCCTTTACTGTGTTCACTAACCAAGAATGCTAACCACCTACTCACATGACCATTAATGATTCTGTTAGCAGGCAGTAGTGAATGCCTGAAACCACATCAGCATGGCACTACTGTGCAGATTCCCAGGTAAGTTTGTTTATTTTAAAGCAAAGAATAAAAAATAAATATTTCCTATATTTTATGTAATAAATTATCAAATTTGAATGATACTTTGCTCAATTCTCTACAGAAAGAAAAAGTTTCAATTTAAAAAGGCATCCTTATTAAATATACTATTCACAGAAATACCAAGTATACTTTATATCACAACTTTCCAACTATAAAACCTAGCTGTCTTCCTGTCCATATCATATTTCTCAAAGCAACTGAATTAATGCCTGAAAAAGTTAATTGTTCAAAATAGCAGTACAATTAAAATATCTTTATAAAACTAAGAGGTCAAAAATTTTGTTCAGTATCAGATATATAAAATTATAATTTTGATAAATGGTATAAATAATGGCTTACGTGCTTTAAACTGGCAAACAGCTTTGATAAACTTGAAGTTATTTAGCCTGTATTTATGTCCACAGTATTTGCATTCTGAAGAGTTTAATCATTTTTGTTCAAACTTTTACCTCCTTTGTGAGTAGTTCCAGTTGTCAAGCCTACATACAGCATTATGCAAAACTTTATGCTTAAGAGTAATTCACTCTCTTTGCTAAAGGGGAAATGGTTTAAATTGCATATATGTTAAACTTCCTTATGTGTACCAGAAGCTTACCTTTAACCCTTATTCATATTTATTTAATCTAATTCATATCACTTCATTCACATCTATAATAAAATATATGTGCCTGTGCCCATTCTAAAATATTCCAACTGCTTACAGTTACCATAGACAGATTAGTATTTGAGGGATAAAATAAAAGTAAAGTAGCTATTTCATTAAGTCTATTTTTTAAGATAAATTATTACTACATGGCCCATAAATCTGTCATCTTCCTGCCTCTTCCTCATGAGTGCTGGAAACACACAGGCAAGTGCCACCACTTCCAGCTTTAACTGACTTCTTAATAAAGGAATCCATCTGTTAATCTTTCTTGCACAGTCATAGCCTAAAGGTTTTGATCATCAGCCTTTATCTTTATATGGTAGAATCTTAGAGAAAATAAAGAGCAATAGCTATGAAATTACCATTCATGAGTGACAAGATTAGGATTTGTTTGGCTTAGGAGTTTCACTGCATTAATTCCTAGCTCTGTGACCTTGTAGAAGCTACTTACTGAACTTGAGTCTCAATTGCCACATATATCAAAGGAGGCAAATTATACTTGATTTATAGACTGATCTGAATCAAGGGTTTTGAGCAAAGTCTAACATGTGGTAAATATCCTCAATGCATTTTATTTATCTTGTCCTTTTTTTACAAAATTCTATCATCTTATTCTGTTCTTTACCCTCTTAACTCTTTTCCCTTAGCAAACTCTGTGTAATGTCCAAAGCATGCATCTTAGGTGAGCAGTGTATTCATTAAATGAAAAACAGAAATCTGAGCCATTTATGGAATATCACACATAAGTAAATGGCCTTTCATGAATGTTCCATGTTCTTCTCTGATTCAAGTGCATGGTAAATATACAGGCTTAAATCAGCTTCTGTGTCAAAGAATCCATCTCTCACACATTGGCTATAGGTGTAGTAATTCCAGTCATAAAAGTATTGACAGCTTATAGTCTGTATATTTTAAGACTGGAATTCTCTGCCTGAGAAATAGAGGTAAGACAAACTGCCAAGGGAATTTTTTATTTTATAATTCTGTGTTGCCTGTTCATCATTTTCTTTGGCATTAATCCTGATAAAGCCAAAAACACGAGAGCAGGGGGATGATATCACGTGTTCCACGTCCTCTAATATCATGTGGCCTGTGACTACACATGGACAGTGTTAAGACGTCGCTAGTAGTTTTCCCACTTAAATTATATAACTACTTAATAATTCATGTGCTTACAAGTTATTTTGTCTACAGAGTGCATCCCCCCACACACATACTAAACACACACACACACACACACACACACACACACATACACACATGTGCATGGATGTATGCAATAGGAAGTTTCATTTAGTGACAAACACCTAAGTATATGTATGTAAAAAGATGAAGATAAAATTATAATGTTCAAAAATATATTTGTCAGAAATATTTTGATGAGAGGTCTATTAGAATAAAATGGAAATTAAAATATAATATTACAAAATATGAAGCAAATAAAAAGAAGTAAATAATCCATTATCTTAATACTTCACACTGAAATGGAGGGATTTTTGTTTTTTTGTTTGTTTTTTTGTTTGTTTGTTTTTGGTCTTTTTGAGACAGGGTCTCCCTATACCCCCAGCTGTCCTGGAACTCACTATGCAGTCCAGGCTGGCCTTGAACTCATAGAGATATGCCTGTCTCTGCCTCCCAAGTGCTGGGATTAAAGGAGTGGCCACCATGCCTGGCTTTGAAATGGAGGTTTTAAATGCAAAATCAAATAACACTTGATGTAAAATATTTAGTTCTTACAGTAATGTGTGAAATATTTTAAAAGAATAAAAAAATATTCCTAGGTCGACTTTTTCTTTTAGGTTTATATTTGAGGATATTATAAATAATTCTATGTAAATATCACTAAAGAATTGTTAAGTGAAGAAATAATATTTCTAAGAGAAAAAAGTTACCCTATAACTGAAAACATTTGAGTATATATATTACTGAGGTTTTTTTGAACTGATAATAATCAGAGTAAAATTGTTACAAATAACCATTTTAGCTTGGCTTAGTAAAAAAAGAGAAGTAGAATTTATTGCAGTGCCAAAATGATGTAAAGAAAACAGAAATATACAAAAAGTCAATAACAACAGCCAAAATATCAGTACTTGGAAAACTATATTGTTTTGTAAATTATACATCTGTACAAGCCAGTAAACAGAGCTCTTTCAAGATCTCATCAATTCAACCACAATTTACCATCTCGCCAAATTCAAAACCACTTTTTTAGTAGCTCATATTTTCTGTTAGAAATCATATTGCTAATATTTGTACATTATATGAATGATACATTAAATTTTGCATATGCACATGTGTCTCTAAGGCTACCAGATTTCACAGAAAAATGCCTTGAAATTATGCATTGGAATTTATTTCAAGAAGTATTTATACACAAGGAATTCTAATATTACTATGAATAAAATGCAATATTGTTGAACAATTATTAATTTGAAAGAAAGGAAGAGTGCTTATATATTGATATATGTTCCTATTCATTACCAGTCCAATTATACTTGAATCATTTCTATGGGACTTAAGTTATATTCCAAAATCCATATAAATTTTAAGTTTCTTTAACAATCAGAGACAATCCTACAAACCTCCAAAAGGATAGTAACTTTTAAATTCTGAAGGCATTACACTTACCCCATTTAACGGATATGTTTTCCATCCTAGCTCTCCCAGCACAGTAGTTGTATCAAGCAACACAACTGGAATTAAATAGATAACACTTTCATGAGTGTCTCAACTGGTACAAAAAGAATCAGTATTCTTTAAATCATTAATATCAAATGGCTTTAATATATATTCATCACAGTAGCTTTAAAAGATGTGTTACTTTGAAAGTACTTGTATTAGCATATGATAATTAATGATAAGATATATAAATTGGCCATTAATTAATACTAAAATATTGTACATGTATTTGATTACCAATGCTAAACAACATTGGTAGTTGAATAGCAATTAAAGGAACATGAAATACAATGATTTTTTAAAATTTAATGAAATAACCACGTTTGCTTATTCTCCAATTTTCATACATAGTATTTAGAGAAAAAATGCCCATATTAAAGCAAGCTTCCAAGATTTTTTAATTAAATTCCCACAGATAGGATTGAAACAAACAAGAAAAAAATGTAAAATTATGGTATTTTCCCTCTAACAAAAAATAATTCATAATATGATTAAAGTCTTAACATCAAGAAAATAAATTACCCAATTAAAAAATTGAGTTTACAAAATGAACTGAGAATTCTCAAATAAATAAAAAGGACTAGTAAATACCTATAAAACTGTTCAATATCTTTAGCCAATAGGGAATTGGAGATTAAAACTACCTTAAAATTCTTTGTCATGCTACACAGAATGGTCATCATCACAAATACAAATGACAACAAATACTGGTATAGACTTGGGGAAAAAGGCCCTTATACACTGCTGGTGGTGATATAGAGAAGTGCAAACAATTTGAAAATCATTCTGGTGTTTTTCAAAATCACAATAGATTTACCATATGACTCATGTACACCACTCCTGGCCCATCTACCCAAACAGCTCTTACCTTATCAAAGAGATGTTACACAATCATGTTCATTGTTGATCTGTTCACAATACTAAGAAATATAAATCAGTCTAGATGTGCATTTACTGATAGATAATAAAAGTATGATGTGTGTGTGTGTATTGGAGATTTATTCAGCCATAATGAGAAATGAAATTATGAAGTTTGTCAGTAAATGGATGAAACTAGAAAAAAATTATTGCGTGAGGAAACCTACACCTAGAAAGTTAAATGATGAGTGTTCTAATGTGTGGATGCTTTAGTTTTGATTCTTTGGATATGTAATTCACTTGGAGTATCTGCAGAAGCCAGAAAACTGGAGAGGCCCTTTTGAGGGAGGGCCAGGAAGGTTTGAGGGATAAGACAACAAAGGTAAAATGAGAAAAGAAAGTGAACACTGGGAATAGCAAGGTTTAAGCATGGAGAGGATTGGGCAGGACAGAATGAAGAAAGAGCAATGGTGGTTGTTTAACCATAAACAACAGTGTATGCAAAAAAGTATGCAAACCAAATATATTGTATGCCATTAAAATATTAAAAATATTTAGAAGGGAGACAAGGCTGGATAATACTGTTTCTGGAAGCCATGGGTTACTAAACAAAATTCTCAGTGTCAGACGGGAAATACTTCCACGTGAGTGGCTGGACAGGGATGCCCAAGACAATACAGTCTTTTGCCATTACTATTGATTGTCCACCACAACTAGTTAGTAAGACCCTATTTCTGGAGATGTCACACACCTTGGGTGCAAGACATAGAGAAATGAAGCTGGAACTATCATACAGGCAGGCTACTGGTGATAAAAAGCATCAAGGGCATTTAATAGCAAGGTGCCAGAAAAGATCAGCTGACTTGTACAATACGTGGCTCAATTGCAATGAGGGTAACTAACCACTCTGATTTGACTTGAAGTCAGTTCAATGGGAGTGGGGGCTGTGTATGGTACTGTCGGCCTGGTCAAAGACATATATTTGGGGAATTCATAGTCTTAGTCAAAAATTTACTAGTGTTGTTTACACTGATATAGAATCAAATTGCTTTTAAATATCTATATTTACAGAAACAGATGCTTCCCTCAGAAATTCTCTTTTTGAAGTCAGTGGCAGTGAATGCCAACATTCATGGCTGCTTAAGTTGCAGAAAGTAAGTTATGGTTGAAATCTCAGCCCAAGTCAAAATACATATGAAACACTTTTTAAAGCTCAGGAAACATTGTAGTAAAGGGGTGGAAAGAATTTAAGATCAAGAAGATAGGGAAAATCCTGCAAATGATGTCTTCTGGGCATAACATAAATATTACAGTCCCAAACTCATAGCAGCTAACTACCTATTCTTGGCCTGCAGAATATTAGTCCTATCTGTAATTGATTATGGGACTGGAGAGATGGCTCAGTGATTAAGTGCACTGGCTGTTTTTGTATGGTACCCAGGTTCAGTTCCCAGCACCCACATGATGGCTAACAACTGTTCATAATTTCAGTTCCATGGGATCCTACATCCTTTTTTCTTACTTTCATGGTCATTGCAAAATATGAATGCACTTACACACATGCATGCAATACACTCATAGGCATAAAAGGGAAAAATAAATAAAATAATTTTTAAAATAATTGATTACTGATGAAGGAGTGCCTCATGGAGCCCAACCTAAATAAAATAATTTTTAAAATAATTGATTACTGATGAAGGAGTGCCTCATGGAGCCCAACATCTTACAGTTTGACTATTGGATACCTAACAAGACCCTATCTTAAGAAACAAAGAAACTGGACACAGACCAACATGAGGGAGTCTCCCAAAATATGTGACTTTTTTTTCTTTTAGAAGATTAACTATTAAATAGATAAAATAGACAGCATTTGATGAATATCCAAAATTATAACAAAGAATTAGGAAATATTTGGAGATGCTGGAGGACAGAAACAATGAAAAGGCAAATGGAGATCAACTGAAGAGAGTTGTTGTAATGTCTCCAGGAGGAAAAGCCATAGCGATTTAGCCCACATATGTCTTCATGTATTTTATTCCACACACTCATATGCCAGTATACTATGGGCTAAATTATGAGGAACAATATTTTGGTTTCTCATAACTACTTTCAGTTCTTTCCTTTGCTAAGAAGGATGTATTTTTGTGGCCTTTGCTTTTATTCAGTGTTTCAGGCAGGATTTCATGCAGTATAGGCTGGATGCAAACTCAGATTGTAGGTTAGGATGAAATTCAGGTTCTGATCCTTTTCCTTTGCCTCTGAAGTGCTGGAATTAAAGGTATGAATCATCATACCTGGTTTATGTTGTGCTGGAGATTTGAACTCAAGACACTATGAATGCTAGGCAAGTACGCTACCAATTGAGCTCCATCTCCAGCTGCACTTTTTAAAAATGTCATTATGATTATGATGCTTGGCATCTATTTTTCTTCTATTTGTTAAAAGATTTCTGTTTGTTATAAGTAGAAGTGATTCCACTTAATTCAATCTCTGAAATAAAACTGGTTAATAATTTTTAAATAAGAAACTATGTTCAACTTTATGGAATAATGCTCACTGCAAAATGTTAGTTTACAACTACTAAAATCTACTCACTAAATTTACATCCACAAAATGGCATTAATTTTTCGGTTTTTCTTTATTGGGATTTGTTTATTAACTTGTACAAAAACTTTATTGAGAAATTCGTACATGCATATAAGGTGTTTTGATCAAATCCATGCCCACTCCCTCCCCTCCAACATTCCCCCCTCTGAAGAGGCAACCCTAAAATCTTTTAAGGATTAAATACTAGCTCTCAAAAACTTTTGACATTTTGACACTTTTGTCCTTTGGAACAGAGTATGTTGCTAAGAGTCCCAATGACATTTTGACTTTTAGCCTAGAAACTGGCTACATTCCTTGGGGTCTTTTTACCTTAACTGCCTAGCCAGTTCCTACCTCCTATTCTTGTCATGCCAACCTCTGAAGGGCTTACCCAAATTGCCAATAGGGAACAGGGACATAGGCCACTCTGGCTTCTTCCATGCTGAACAGGGATGCAGGGTGAGGCAACTGGAGTACCCCTTCAGTGGGTCTATCTAAAAGACTCCCAAATTTCATAACTCTTGTTTCTAAGGGGAAAAGAAAGTCCTTGAATAATGAATAGGTGATGTGAAGGAGAAGTAAAGGCAAGAGTAATTAGCATTACAAGTTCTAGACAGGGAACTAGAAAAAAGTCAGAACAGCAATTTTCAATGTTCATATGGGAGTCTATTGGAGTTTCTTGACAAGGGCTTCCAAAAGCATCTCTCTATTGGATTCTTCCTCATTTTTCTTTTGTCTTCCAAGGCTGGCCTAGTTGGCTGGGGAGTGTGCCTGGATACTCAGGTGAGGGTCCAGTGACTCTGCTTGGCATTTCTTTAATGAATGAGCACAACCATTAACAAGCCAATTATGACTATGTTTAGCAATCAGGCTCTGCCTAAGTCGTGATGATGGTAGTTATTTCAAACAGAAGGGACTGCTGTATAGCATCATCTTTTTTAAAAGTATAACAAATTAGAATATAAACCATCATGTAGTCATCTTCTAACTTTATTAGTTATTAATTTGTAACTATATTATTTTATGAACACTACTCTATTTACCTACCCTCCCATGGCACATTTTATTAATTATATCACATTGAGTGTGAAATCATACCATTTTTTCCTAAAATTGCTTTTAAAATATTTTGTTTATTATTTTTATTTTATGAGTATGAGTATATTGCCTGCATGTGTGCAAGTGTACCAGTATCAGTATTGTGCACTGCCTATGGAGGTCAGAAGAAGGTATCAGATCCTCTGAAACAGGAGCTACAGATGGTGGTTAACCACTATGTAGATACTGGGAATTGAACCCAGGTACTCTGTAAGAACATTTAGTGCTCTTAACCACTAAGCCATCTCTCAGCCACCATAAAATTACTTTTTATATAAATATAACACATTAACTCATTAATAGAAAGCATAATTCATTAATGCCATTATATATCAAATCAGTGTTTAATATTCTTTGTCATCAAAATTTTAATTAATAAGAAGTAAATATCCAAGTATATGTAATGCTGACATTTTTCTCTCTAAAAGAAAAAAAAGCCCTTTGGGGCTGGAGAAATTGCACAGTGGTTAAGAGCACTGGCTGCTCCTTGCAAAGGATCCAGGTTCCATTCCCAGCACCCGTATAACAGCTAAAAACTGTTTAAAGCCATGTTTAACTTTTAATTACAGTTTTTATATGAACTTGTGCTTTCATTAATTCAGGAAAAATGATTAGGATAGTGTTTAGTTGGGGCACAAAAATTTTCAAACTGTCTGAGATCGCCTAAATCCAATTTCCACCTAGCAAACTTCTGATATTGTACTGTGCCTGCTGACTAGAGGGACCCAGAACTTAGGAGGAAGCCTAAGAGCATGTGATCCTCATCTGACTGGTGGTCTCCAGGAACTCCTGGTAACTGGACTAGAGTCACCTGGTCCCTCCAATATAAAATCTAAACAGAGAATGTGAAGCCTAGACCAAACAGCTTTTCATACCCAATAATAAAACAACAAAGGTGCATCAAGGAACAGAATTAAACTCAACAAAAGAATGCTTGAGTCTCACACCAGAATCAGAGAAAGTATAGGAATTCCACATGTGAAAGTCAAAAGAAAAAACAGTAACATGGAAACCCCAAATAATACATCCTCACCAAGCACCAACAGTCCTATAGAGGAGTTCTACAATGAGAAGCACCTAGAAATAACCCAGGGCACAGTATTCAAAAGAACAACTATAAAAAATGATCATACTTCCATGAATTTAAAGAACACACAAATAAATCAAATAACTTAAAGAACATAGGATTAAACTTCTGACTGAATTAAAAAAATAGAGATATTGAGAAAAGCTCAGGCTGATATGAAGAAAGAAGTGAAACACTCAATAAGCCAATTAGAAGCGAAAGGAGAAAGCCTCACCAATAGAATGAATGAAGTAAAAAATGGAATATTACAACTAGATGATAAAGTTGATAAATTGGACTGCTCAAGCTAAGATTATGAAAAATTTAAGAAAACACAAGAATAGAAGTGGGGAGCCGTAGGCCCCCAACTCAGAAACAACAACCATTGTCTGTGAAATTAATTGCTGACAGGTTCAACTTCTGACCTAGCCTAGACTGCAACTAAAGGGTTTCTGCAACCAGGTGGCTTTGTGAAAAACATGTTTTCGTGCCCTGGCTATTTGCAATGCCTGGGAAACTTCCTTATCTTACAGGACCATGGAGTCTTGTGGTATAACTGTTGGTTTCTCACTGTAACTTGTAATCTAACTTTAGAATTTACTACTGCTGCAATTGTCTGGTAACAAATGTGCTGTCTCAGTGGAATTTACCCACTCGGCTTCTTCCCCTTTTTGCTTCCCTATAAAAGCTGTGTGTGAATAATCAATAAATGAGACTTGATCAGAAGACTGTCTTGTCTCCATTCTCTGTTTCTCTTGCCCCATTCAATCCCCACTCCTCACTCTAGGTACCCCATTGCAGATCCCGCGGGACGGGACAAATAGAATATGGGGGAAATGTGGGGCAGCATGAAAAGACTGAATTTATGCATCATAGGCATAGAGGAAAGAGAAAATCTCAGGATAATGGTATAGACCAGATCTTCAAACAGGATTGTAGAAGAAAATTTCCCCAAATTAGAATAAGACATGCCCATACAAATACAAGGAGCACATAGAACACAAAATAGACAGGAGCAGATAAGGGACTCCCCACAGCATATCATAGTAAACACACTAAACATACAGAACAACAAGAGAACACTGAAGGCTGCAAAACAAAAACAAGTCACATATAAAGGAAAATCCATTAGAGTTACAGCTGACTTTTCAATGAAAATTATGAAAGCCAGAAGAGCTTGGACCAATGTATTCCCAGTTCTAAATGATCACAGATTCCAATCCTGAATACTTTACCCAGCAAAGATGTCTATTATAGTTGAAAGGGAGAGAAAAATCTTCTACAAAATAAGTAGCCTGAAAAAATTCATATCCACAAACCCAGACCTTCAGAGAATTTTTAAAGCAAAACAAAGAGCCTAAGACAGGAATGGCTATATCCAAGTGGTAATAGAAAGAAACTAAATGAAGGTATAATTGTGAAAATGCACGGTTAGACAAACAATGTAAACAGAAATGAAAATGATAGGAATCAATACATATCTTTCAATAATAATTTTAAATATCAATGGACTGAACTCCCCAGTCAAAAGACACAGGCCAGTTGAATAGATTAAGAAACAAAATCTGTCTTTCTGTTGTCTGCAAGAAATCCATCACTTTAAGGACAGGTACTACCCTAAGGTGAAAAGATGGGGGAAAAAAAAACTATTCCAAGCAAATGGTACTCAGAAAAATATAGTTGTAATATCTGACAAAATAGACTTCAAACTAAAGCTAATCAAAAGAGATAAAGAGGGTCACTTCATTCTGATCAGAGTAACAATTGACCAAGAAGATATTACAATCATGAATATATATGCAAAAAACTTTGGTGCACCCAAGTTCATTAAAACAGTACTACAAGACTTTAAGACACAGTTAACCCCAATCTACTAATAGCAGGGGACTACAATAACCCACTGTCTCCATGAAACAGGTCAATGAGACAAAGAATAAACAGACAGACATGTGGATTAAGCAATATCATACATCAAATGGACCTAACAGACGTCTACCAAATATTCCACCCAAGCACCAAAGAATATACTTTTTATTCAGCACCCCATAGAACTTTCTCCAAAATTAACCACATATTGGGGAACAAAACAAGTTTCAAAAATTAAAAACTTGAAATTCCATTCATTCTATCAGACCACAACACAATAAACTTAGTCAACACCACAAGAAGCCCTAGTAACTACATGAACTGATGGATATTAAACAACACACTCCTGAATTATGAATGGGTCAAAGGAGAAATTAAGAAAGAAATAAGAATATTCCTGGATCTAAAACAAAAGGACAATACAATGCAACAAAACCTCTAGGACACTTTAAAAGCAGTCTAAATAGGGACGTTTATAGCTTTAAATTCCTTGATCAAAAAATTAGAACAAACACAAATAAATGACTTAACATTGCAACTGAAGGCACATGAAAGGCAACAACAAATGAAAGCCAAACTCAGCAGACAAAAAGAAATAGCACAAATACAAGCAGAAATTAATGAAACAGAAACAAAGAAAGCAATCCAAGGAATCAACTAATCCAAGTGGTGGTTCTTTAAAAGGTAAACAAGATGGACACACCCCCTAGCCAAGTTAACCAAAAGAAGGAAAGAGCAACTCCAAACCAACAAAATCAGAGATGAAAAGGAAAACAACACAAGAGAGAGCCAAAAGCTCCAGACATTATAAGGGAATATATTAAAAACCTATACACTATTAAATTTGAAAATCTAAAAGAAATCAATGTGTATCTAAATTCATGGGAATCACCAAAGCTAAACCAAATATATCAACCACTTAAACAGATCCATAACATTTAAGGAAATTGAAACAGTAATACAAAACCTCCCCACTAAAAAAAGCCCAAGCTTGGTGGAGTCACAGCAGAATTCGGTCAGATATTTAAAGAAGATCTAGATCCAATACTACTTAAATTATTTAAAAAGATAGAAACAGAGGGAGAACTTTCAAATGTCTTCTATGAAGCCAACCTCACTCTAATACCCAAAACATATAAATATACAACCAAAAAAGAAAACTATAGACCCATATCCTTAATGAACAAAGATGCAAAAATTCTCAACAAAATGGATGAAACTAGAAACTGTTACAATAAATGAAGCAACACAGACGCAGAAAAAAAAATAAAAAATAGAAAAAAAGAAATCATATGCTCTCCCTTGTATGTGAAACCTAGTACTAAAGCCTAATAAGTGAGTATGTATGCAGACATTACTGCAGGAACCAGAATAATGAAAAGGAACCAGGAGCTAAAAGCAAGGAAAGAACCTGCAAGAGAAGAACAGTAGGAAACAAGTGTTACTAATAGAGAAATTTATAAAATGGGGTTATTAAAATGGGAGTGGGGAGGGAGGGTTATATAAGAAACCTTGGGGATAAAGGGAAAGAAGGAGCTCAAGAGCGTAGGGACTATATGAGACTTGTGTTATCAAGGGAGAAATGGGGAAAACGGGAACACTTTAAACGGGGAAACCATGGTGGAAGGGTTTGATGAGAGAGAGAGAGAGAGAGAGAGAAGACAAGAAGAGAATAGAAGAGAGAAAGCCTACAAAGCTTAAAGAAACCAGAGGTAATCATTAGTCCAACAGTCTAATGACAAACTACATATACTGTATCTCTACATGAATCCATGTGTATAGCTAAAGGCTGTATAATATGAAACAGTGCCAGACAGGAAATACCTTCCATGAGCTGTTGGCCAGGATGGTCCAAGAGACTTCCAAAATTATGCAGGATATTGTCACAACCCTTGATGGCCTCCCAGAACTTGAAGGTAAGACCCTACTGCTGAAGAGAGAGCATACTTTGGACACAGGATTTGGAGCCATAGACCTGGAATTGACCTGAAACCACTTTCCCTGAAGGTTCCTCTCAAAGCTTTTGAGAGAAATATAATGCCAAGGGAAAACATCAATTGATGATCCAACACCAGCTTCAAGACCAAATAACCACATTAATGGCCAGTACAGTGTAGGACATTGGTGAAGTACTGGCGCTTTTATCTTGGAGGCAATCAGCAGCTGCCTAATTGGACTAAAAGCTCACTCAATGGAGGAAATACAACTGTCGTACTGTAAACATAGCCAAGTATACATGGCTGGAATGGTCATAGATCTTAGAGAAAACCCCAAGACTGTCATATCCCTAGATTAATATAGTTTCTTACTATGTAGAAAATATGTATCCTTATTTTTTTGTTTTGATCTTATTGAGACAGGGTTTCCCTGTAGTCCCAGCTGGCCTGGAACTCACTAAGTAGACCAGGCTGGCCTTGAACTCACAGAGATCTGCCTGCCTCTGCCTCTGGAGTGCTGGGATTAACAGCATATGCCACTACGCCCGGCCTTGTGGCCTTATTTTTAAAGAAAAATAATCCAGTCACCACTCAGCAAAGAAGCTTATTTTGTACCAGTTGGAGATTACTACCAAGTATCACAACTGGGCACACACCAATATTGTCTATGAATTGCTGAGGCCTAAGTGACACATCTGCAATGCAAATTCTATACCTAAGACACATGGAACATAGAACAGGGGTAAAGTAGTGAACATTTATGAATGTTTCAATTCTTATAAATGAAGCTCCCTCATGCAACAGAGGGCCAGGAACAGTAAAAGGTCGCAAATAGACAATAAATAAAGATTAAGGGTCTTCAGAATTATGGTCCTTGGTCCTATGGTCCTATATTAAATTTCACCCACCCAGGGCTCAGGGACCATCCCAGAAGAGAGAGTACAGAGAGTCTCAGGGCCAGGGAGGAGGGGCATGACCATAGGGAAACAAAGTCCTACAAACTCCTGGGAACTGGCACATATGATTCTATGGCAATGGTATTATCATACACAAGTTCTATGCAAATTCAGGAAGACAAATACTGAGCACAGAACTGGGGAAATGGACAGCAGACCCCAATCTTATCTGAAGAAGTATTGGCAATTGATTGCTGCTAGGTGAGGAAGAGCTGATTTTCCTAAAATAAAGGACTCTAGATAGGCTGATTAGACCTCAGTGGATGGTCTTTCACTGGGGAACTTCTGGGACCACTGACTTGACACAGTGAGCCTTAACGGATGAAAGCATGCATTGGTTCCAGTGGGGGCAAGGGCTATGGGAGGGTGCCAGTGAGGATGGAGGTATAAAGATGATTAAGATTGTTTGAAATATTCTGTATGAAATACACAAAAATTCAATTAAAAACATTCAAAAAGTAAAATAAAATGAAAATTAAAAAAAGAGAAAGAAAAGAATGCAGGCTGAGCGTGAGTCAGTATAGTAAGCCAATAAGCAGCACTCCTTCATGGTCTGTGCTCCAGGTTCCTGCTCTGAGCTCCTGTCTTGGGTTCGCTTGATAATGAACTGTGGTGTAAATCATATAAACCTTTTCCTCCCCAAGTTGCTTTTGGTCAGTGTTTTTATTGCTACAGAAGAGATACTAAGATGCTGTATTAATGTGCATACCCCTTAATGTTGAACAAATTATCTTTTTCCAGTACTTGAGAATGATTCTCTAGAAGAAAAATCTATGCCTTCCCCCATATGTTTGGTTTTCCTAATTAATTATTAGAGTACCAGTGAATACATCCCCCAATTCCTGGATTTTACAAAAAAAATGGTAGATGTGTCTGCTGATGGATTGATCTACACTACTGTACTCAAAACTTTAAACTAAATTTATTATCAAATAAAAGTTATTTTATCTTAAGGATATATTAAGGAACACAGGGATATGGAATACTGGTGTGTACTTTGGAGCACTAAAATTATGATGTTCTTTATCTAGAACATTTATATTGGGCTGGGTATGTTGGTGCACAATTTTAATCTCAGCATTTGGGAGGCAAGTGTATACAGATCTCTGTGAGGTTGAGCCTAGATTGGTTTGCATATAGAGTTCCAAGTCAAACAGTGAGACATAATGAGATCGTGTCTCAACAAAAAATCTTACAAGCTATACATCAGAATGTCAAGACAGAGAATCAATATCCAGAATGCACAAAAAAAAACCTCAAAAAAGAAAGGGGCAAGAAAAAAAATGACTCAATTAAAAAATGGACTATGGATCTGAGCAGAGAGCTTCAAAAGAAGAATCAAAAATGGCCCAGAAGCCCTTTTAAAGTTGTTCAATGTCCTTGATGATTATGAAAATGCAAATTAAAACTACTTTAAAATTTTATTTTAACCGAGTCAGCATGAGTGCTATCAAAAGAACAAAAAACACCAAATGTTGATGAGGATGTAGGAAAGGGAAACCTTCATTCATTGCTGGTGGGATAGAAACTGGTGCAATCACTGTGAAAAGCAGTGTTGAGAACTCTTGAAAAACTAAAAATAAACTGATCATCTGATCTGGTTATACCATTCCTTGGCATGTGTCCAAAGTGCTCAGTACCCTACTATGGAGAAACTTGTACAGTCATATTTGTTTGCTGCTCTTTTCAAAATAACTAGGAAATGGAAACAATCTAAATGTCCTTCAACAGAGGTGTGAATAATGAAAATATGACACATTTACAAAATGGAATTCTACTTAACAGTAAAGAAAAATGAAATCATGAAAATTTCAAGTAAATGGATGAAACTAGTAACTGCTATACTAAGTGAAGAAACACAGACTCAAGAAAACAAGTGAAGCATGCTCTCTAATGTATGGATCTTAGATCCAAATCATTAAATGTGTATAGCCTGATGTAACTGCCCGACCCAGTGAAATAGAAAGTAACCATCAGGGTAAATGAGAGGAAGGACTCTGAGACAGGGAAATATTAGAAGACAGGTATTGTCAACAGGGAAATAGGGAAAATGAGGATTGGGATAGAATAAGGAGGGCTATACAGAAGACAATGTTTAGGTGCTGTGAAAAACTAGAGGAAAGTATTAGCTCAAAAGCCTATGGAAAATACACATATAAACATATAATACATATATACACACATCTATA
>NW_008345684.1:571971-575085 GCF_000622305.1 Nannospalax galili | reverse complement strand
TATGGTTGTAATATATATTGCTGAAGATAGGACATATTTCTGACATAGGACTTGGAGCAATAGAGTTGTAGTTCTCTAACGTGTCGGGGGCAATTAATCACTAATTCCTTCATTGAAGTGAGGACTTTCAGTATTATCTTCAAGTAATCTCCAAAATGATATAATGGTCTTTATGAAATCAGTATATCAAAGGGATATCTCTTATACCTCATGTATGTGTGTCTTATGGTTGTAATATATATTGCTGAAGATAGGACATATTTCTGACATAGGACTTGGAGCAATAGAGTTGTAGTTCTCTAACGTGTCGGGGGCAATTAATCACTAATTCCTTCATTGAAGTGAGGACTTTCAGTATTATCTTCAAGTAATCTCCAAAATGTTATAATGGTCTTTATGAAATCAGTATATCAAAGGGATATCTCTAGTCCCATGTTTATCATGGCACAATTTACAGTTGCCAAGAAATTAAAACAACTGTTCAATTGATCAACTGATAAATGAATGGGTAAAGGAAATACAGTGCATACACACAACGGAACACTTTACAGACACAAAAAGAATGGAATACTGTCCTTACACCACACGGGTGATCATTATATTGAATGAAATAAACCAGCACAGAAAGATATATTGAATGATCTCACTTATGTGTGGAATCTTAAAAAAATTATCTCACAGAAGTTGAGATTAGAAAGTTGTGAGGTGCTGAGGTGAGTCGACAGAAGGGAGAGATAGGAAAAGGGTGATCAATGTGTACTAAGTTCTGGTGTGCTAGCAATCATATTATGTGCATTTCAAAAGTCTACGTGGAAGAATCATGAAAAATTTCACAAAAATTCATGATAAATACTTGCTGAAGATAGTGTGTAACCTGACTTATGCATTCTACAAAATCATCAAGCATCTAACCCTTTCACAATACACCCTATTATATATAATTTTTGGTCTTATATGTCAATTAAATCACAAATTTAAAATATAAGTAGAGTCCATTGTTAAAAAATTGCAAAGATTATTTATTGAATCGTTTCTCTGTGCTGAACTGTAATAAATATTTTTTCTCTATTTGACATATATCTGAATTTATTTTTAAGTCACTGCTGCCTATAAAGTGTGTTCAGCATTTCTAATTGTTGATGATCCTGTTCTCATTAATGGATTTCTGGGAGTGTAAATGATTGGTACAAAGAGTTATTCATACCATGTTATCTATCTATGCACCTACGTATCTATGTATCTATCTATTTATCATCTATCTAAATTTGATGAACTTAGATATGCTTATACCCATGAACCTATCACTACAGTCAAGACAATAAACACATTCAGTAATTTTAAAGGTTCCCTTCTGGTTCTTTTTACTTCCATCTGTTGGTTTTCTACTACAATCTTACCAATTTTTTAAAAACTGCACATACAGTATTGCTAATTGTAAGCACTGTGCTAGATAGTAGGTCACTAGAATTTATTTACCGAGTACACCCAAGACTTTACACCACTGAGCAGTATCTCGTGACCTTTTTCCCCACACCCTTCCAACAAACCATATTACAACAAATGTACAGGATCCATGCAGTATTTGCCTTTAGCCACTGGCTTATTGCAATCTGCACAGTATTTTCAGTGTCCATCCATGTAAGGTGTAAGGAGACTTTCTTACTTCTTAAGGAAAATAATACTCAATTGTATGTACAGGCCAAGATTTCTGTATCCATTTTGTCCTTTGGATGGTGTGGTAGTTTGAATAAGAACATCCCCCATAGGCTCCATTTGAACATTTTGTCCCTAGTTGGTGGTGCTGTTTTGGGAGGTCTTAGAAGGTGTGACCATTCTGAAAAAAAGTATGTCGCTGGGCGTGGGATTAGAGAGTTCTTAAGCCTTTCTGGATCTCAAGTCACTCTTTTGCTTCCTGTGCCTTCTTGAAGATATGAGAGCTTTAGCTTCCACTCCTCCTCCAGCCACCTCAGCCACCATGCCTCCTCACCATGAGGGACTGATTCTTGCCTCTTTGGAACCCTAAGCTAAATAATCTCTTCCTTTTATAAGTTCCCTTGCTCATGGTATTTCTATCACAGCAATAGAACAATGACTAATATAGATGGACACTGGAATTTGCACATCTTCTCTATCTTAAATAACATCAAAATGAACATGGAGGTGCTGCTCTCAAGAGCCTGCTTCTGATTCCTTCAATAATACCCCGGAGTGGAAAGCTCCATTTATTGTTTTTCTCCTTTACTACTGGAGATTTAAGCTTGTGAAAAATTCTAGATTTCTCTTAAACATTTTGTACGGAAAATTTGTAATTACTTTTTTACAAATGAAAATACTCAAACATTATACATATTGGAAAAATTATCAAAAAATTACAAATGTGGAATTAAATTTACCAACAGAGATTTAATTTCCATAAATTATAGATGGAAATTAAGGTTAGAATTGGTTATTTAATTTGCAAAATTACAATTTTTTAAAATGCTTAGGTAACTTCATTTGTATTTGTCATTTATAATCTCATATCAAAATAACGAAAAAGAGAAAAACTGTATATAGCTTTTCAATAGAACACAGACTTAGAGGAAAATAATATTCAGTCACTTCTAGAAATCAAAATTTTCCAAATGTCTATATTTTATTTCATATGAAATCATAGCCTTAAAAGTTTTCTAAGAGCAATTTTTAAAAAATTTCCATAAAGAAAAGTAAGTGATGCATTGATATGAAAATACACATGAGATTTTAATATCATTGAACATTGTTAATAATTTAATTTTGTCATTTGTTTCATATACAGAACCCCCAAAATGCAGGTTTCCCAGACAAACTAATTACATCCAACCCAACAAGGTGAGAGCTCCTCCTGCTGGCTTTAAAGAAAAGTCATCTAGTCACTGCCAGAGAGCAAAACTACTGCAAACCCACCATCAGGAATGGAAATCACACACAACTCAGGATAAAGTCAGTAGCTGTTCATTTTACATGTAAAAGCAGTGTTCTAAATGGTACCCAAGTGTGAAACTCAAAATAAATTGATTTATATTAATAATGAGAAATTAGATATGCAATAATAAATATTAGACTATTATAAGTTTGAAAACTTGCATTTATGAA
>NW_008345684.1:569670-571817 GCF_000622305.1 Nannospalax galili | reverse complement strand
TATGTTCTAGAAGAAAATTCCAAATAATTAAATGAACTTTACTGGTATTAGATTAAATAGGAATGAATGTGCACCTAAAATTCAAAAGTTCATTATTAATTCTTGCCTGTAATTTATCAAATTTTTATCTCTGTTATTAAACTTAAATATTAGTTTCAAAACAATTAGCATGTTGACATAGTGTACAGTAGATTATCTTTATTCAAATGGAATAATAAAGTAGGAAATCTTATTTATTTATAATTTGAAGAACTAAATACAGAAATAAAGTATTTCATTAAGTGAGTTCTCTTTTACTTTTATTTTGGACTGTGATGCTATCTCATCAGATGGAGTGCTTGCCTACCGTATAGGAAGTCCCCCAAACCACAGAAACCAGGAGTGGAGGTGTGACCCCATCACTCTGTGGGAGTTAGAGGCAGGAAAATGGGTGTTCAAGGTCGTCTTGGGCTACATTCCATTTCTAGTCCAGTTTGTGGAAAATGAGATCCTATCTCAAAAATAAATAAATAAATATAGGAAGGAAATATATCTTTTAGGGTAACTCTGTACTAAAATTCAAACTGAGACCAGAAGTTTTCAATACTCTTTTAAAAATATATTTTATGAATTCTTTGATGAGAATTGAAAGATGCATTAGTGTTCTCTTCATCCCTTGTTCTATGTCCCATGAGTCTTAGGGGTAGAGGTTGCATCCTAAATATACCACTTAGGCTTGGGAAAATCACAGAGAATCTGTGGGTGTCTAGTGATGTAACTCTGTAATGATCTCTGTCTGTTGAAAATGAAGCTACTTTGATGGGTGGTAACTGAATATTAGTCTGTAAATTTAAGGATCCATATTTTGCACATAGTAAGAAATTACATTTGTCTAGAGATATGAAAGACTTGAGTTTTCTCTAAGATCTATGACCTTTCCAACCATGTGTATTTGGCTTGGTTTACTGTACCAGCCATGGGAATTTCCTATGTGCATATAATGTATTTTGATCATGTTTACCATCTCCTCTTCCCCCCACTTCTCCATTCACCTCTCCAACCCTACTGTCTGTCTTTTTTTTTTTTTTTTAATGCCAGTACGTCCAATCTGTGCTGCCCACATAATCATGGGTGTTGTTGTCTCATCCACTGGAGTTTCAATCTATCAGAGGCGATGACCTTAAGAAAACTGAATCTCCTCTCCCCATTCCCCAAGCTGTCACTTTTCAATAGTTCCTCAGTTGATGGGGCGCGAGGAGGACTCATGAGGTCCTCCTCCCTTTATGCTAACTATTGACTGGCTTACTTTGAATAATCTTAAAATTCCAAACAATCACAAATATATGTTTTGGCATTATCTTTAACAGATTTGATGCATTCTTTTCAGAAAATCATTCCACTTAGAGCCTCTAATGTAAAATAAAGCCTCAGCCATACAGTAACATTTCAGCAGGAAATGTATGGCAGACTGTGTTTCCCTAGATGTAGCACACCCTACCATCCCTCTAAAAGAAGTGAACATAACAAAAGGAAACCTTTCCACTATAATCACACAAGTATTGAGTTACAGAAACAAATGTGTACCTTTGGACTTTAAATTCTGGAAATAGTCTAGGTGAAGGATGCACTGTTCAGATGCTTTAACTGTCTTTCAAGTTATTAAATTAATCCAGGCTTGACAAAGCTGCATAGTTTGGTTGGTAAAAACTAAAGAATTTTTATTTATAGATCTATACACGAGAAAGTTGAAGTCAATATGTTATCTCTCTCACAAATCCAATATAGATTGTTGTAAATGTACATAGGATTATATGCTTACCCCTAGACTGCCTCTCTATGTATTGATATTATTTTTCAGGCAAATCTTGCAAAGTGGATTATTTCTGCTTAAAATAATGAAGCCAGCTTCATCTAAGTGATCGATACTGTTCATTAGAGGTATGAGGGCATTTTATTTTCTTGCGGCTGGTCTTATTTCTGTTGCTGCTTGTTCACTTGTCTTAAACATGAGTGGTATTAGTGATTAACTTTATCCAGCCTGTAAGTTCATAGAACTTGAAAATCCAATTCTGAAAGATAAAGTAATAAGTATACAGTAAGTTTAAATAACTTTCATAAATTAGTAGGTAAAATCAAGTGCGGAACTTTTGATCTCATATCAAGTTCAT
>NW_008345684.1:525554-569586 GCF_000622305.1 Nannospalax galili | reverse complement strand
TAAAAGTAATATTTTTATTATTTTCAAAAGATCAAAAAAAATAACAAGCTGTAAGTATTCTACTTAATGAGGTTACTTTGAATTGGACAGCCATATAAATTTCTGCCTCCAAAGGTTCAGGGATCATTGTAGATGAGCATGCTGAAAAATAATAAGAGCCAGAGGTGGTGAGGGACCACAAGGAAATGAAATTTTCAAGGCAGCTAGGAAGTTACTTATATGAAATCAGGATAATAGTGATAGCATGCACAATTACTATGTAAGCTCAAGCCAGACTAAATATCAGCAGAGATGTAGGGAAGTGGATGAGAAACTTCAACCTAATCTGGAGAATTTTTGGAAACTAATGGCTTGGAAGGATAGAGTCAGTCTCTTTCAAGAATGTGTCTCTTGTTATGTTAACCAGACTTCAGTGTATGGATCTACATTGAAGGAAATAGGGAAGGAAATCTAAATACAATAAAAAATACATTGTATGAATTTTTAATAAAATCATTAAAAATATATATTAAAATAAAATGAACAAATTCACTATTATATAAGACACATATTAGACTTCGGGGTAAAAACAACCACTGGGAAGCTTATGCAATAGTAAGAGGCTAATAGTTAATTAAAAATATTGCTAGAGCTCTCCATTATCATTTTCATCCCTTCCTATTCCCTCTTTCTAAGTACCACTAGATATTTAGCTTTCTTGACAGAATTTTATTTACTTTCCTTTATAAACACTGATTAAATACATCATTACCAGGAGTGATCACAGAGGCCCAATGAGAACCACGCTGACTTCTTACAAGTTCGCTCTAATGCATCAGCACTCTGGGAGTTTGGACAAGGTTGCTTAGAAGCACCTCTGAGTCCCCTACTGAGTTATGCATTATCATCAAGTTATGTTTCTAATATGTAGAATTCTTTCATTTCTATCATTTTCAGCAATTTAACATAAACATTCTTTAGATAACTTAAGACCTGGATTCTCTTCATTTGCTTCAATTACCCAGGGTTTAAATAGGTTTGAATAAAAGACTATTTGACCTTAGTCTTAAATTTTTCAGTTTCAAGATATATTTAATAAATGTATCTCATAAAGATGTCCACTTAGCACAAACTATTGAAGTTGCTTCCTGTTACTTCCATAACATCAAAGTCGCTTTTAGTCTTTGTGCTTCAGCTCTTTGTACATTGTTGCTTGTTTTCATAGACTTTAGATACTTTCCCTATTTTTTGAAAGTAGATTATAAAGATTTTTAAAAAAATATATTTTATTTATGTGTATGAGTGTATTGCCAACATGTATGTAAATGTCATGTAATGTCCAATGGAGGTCAGAAGAGAGTATCAGATCCCTTGGAACTGAAGTTATGGATGATTGTTAACTACCATGTGGATGTTGGGAATTGACCCAGGTCCTCTGCGAGAGTAGTCAATGTTCATCACCACTGAGCTATCATTCTAGCCCAGATTAGCAAGTTTAAGATTTGAAATACTCTTAAATTATTAATTTATAACTCTGGCAAAAGTGACTCAAAAATCTTATTTTAATTCAAAACCTTATTTTCAATTTAATGGCTGTTTCAATGAAAAAATAGTCCACATATAATTAATGAAAGTGTTAAAAATTATCTGAAACCTTTTAAAACAGGAATAATAGCAGTTCTCTATTGTGAATGGAAACAATAGTTTTACTGAAGCTTACAAAGGAATTTTATAAATAAAAATCTTTGTTTCCACACATGAAAATGGAAGGAATTCTCTCCTTGGATTGTTGTTTTCCTATTACACTTATGTGGCCTTAATAGAAATAAAGCTTAACACCTCTCAATTGTGTACAAGAGTACATAGGAATGCTGCTTGATCACATCTGAAGCTTTGGTATTTTCTAACAAGTTACTATTTTGCCTCTGTAAACATTAGACTCCTATTAGGCCTTGTAGAATTTAGACAATCTATGAGATGCAATGTCTACCTTCATGGAGTACTGGTGTCATTTAGTCACTTCCAATATTAGGACTTTTGTGTAGACATCCATGGTACACTTTATTTAGACATGTAAATAGCAGAGCAGATTAAAATGTCCTTATTCAGAAGTGCAGAAAAGTAGCGATTTCATCTACTTAGCAAATTTCAAAATAGAATACCTATTCTTTTTAATATTTTATATACTTTTTTAATTATTTGTGTAGGTTTTGTATTACCTACATGTACGTAAGTGCACCTATGTTATGAAATGCCTGTGGAGGTCAGAAGAGAGCATCAGATTCTTCTCAAACTGTAGTTACAGATGATTGCTAGCACTATATGGGTGCTGGGAACTCTCCAAGAGCAGCCAGTGCTCTTAATCACTAAGACATCTCGTTAGCCCCTCGAATAGCACATCATCAGCATCACCATCAAGATTGTCACTAATCGCATCACTTTATTTCAGATTCCATAGTGGTACCAAAGATGGAATAGACTGAAGAAAAACATCCCAGTAGTCCACAGAATGAAAAATAAGAATTCTCTATTTGTAAGATACCCTCTGAAATAAGTACAAATACATGTAAACTGTATTAAATTTGTATAGAGCGACAGAAAATGGCTGATTTTTTTTAGTGAATTAAATATTATCAGAAATAAACATAGGCAAAAGCCAGGCTTTTATCATCAAAAATATGAAATTTCCAAGGGGAAAAAAATCTTAGCTATATTGTCATCATTTTGAAACAAATACTTTGGAATGAACTGTGCAGGGGCATATTTTTTACACTGAAGTTTCAGACAAATCAAGAATATTTACCAATAGTGCTTTAGTTTAAAAATCAACTCTAGAACCAGGTATGGTAGTGTATGCCTTTAATCTCATCACTTTGGAAGCAGAGGCAGACAGATCTCTTTTAATCCAGACCAGCCTGGTCTAGTTCCAGGCCAGTTGTGGCTACAGGTCAACAGGGTACAGGGACACCCTGTCTCAAAAAATTTTAATTGTACCAAAAGTTTCTCTCTCTCTCTCTCTCTCTCTCTCTCTCTCTCTCTCTCTCTCTCTCTCTCAAAATTAATAACAGAAAGGAAGAATGTAAGAAGACAGCATGGGCAAGAACTTCATGTTCCAACTGTAGGGAAATACATTCTTAACTAAGTATTGAAATAACAGTTCAGAATAAGGCAAAAGACTGGTACTTGAAATTTAAGTGTTCAGTCTGTGATGGAGAGGTTTAACAATTATTTACATATGATCTAGCTGATGTAGGTAATAGGCAAGTAGTCTCCAGGAAATGCAAAATCAAAGTAGACATTTGTTTTGTGTAAAGAATGAACTTCGAGATGGGAAGAAGACACATTTGTAGCTTCTAGAGCCTTTGCTCTCTTGCCGGTCCCTATTCTTTTACCTAGCAGTGTTCTTACACTATTGGCTCTCTCAGAAACCCTGTGTATCTGCCCCATGTCTAGTGCATATAATGTTTATATTGTCCCCATCTTATATGCTGCCCCACTGAAAGTCTCCATCATATGACGATAAGCAAATTAGCACTCAGAGATTCTTGTGAATATTAACTTCCTTTTATTCCTTCTGTGGATTTTTTTTAAACTAAGTTAAATGTGAACTAATTCTAGTATCTTCTGGGTGACAGCAAGTTGGGACTTTTTCATGGTAATCTGAAAATCATACCTAAGAAAACTTTCATAGGAATATGTTGAAAAATAACTTCTGAAAGTAACTTCTATCATCTTGGAATAGAGCAAATTATGACTTTAAATTATATATTCCCTCTTTATCCTGATTTTGAGACTTGGCACTAATTCTGTGTTTTTATATAGCTATTATTATGGTTGTTGAGAGTTGCTTTGCCCTAAAACAAGTAATTCTCTAAATCCTCAGCACCTTTCCCAATATGGTCTTCAACAGGCCATGATTGTATCAACAACTCTACTCTGATAGTAACATTTAGCATATGAACAGAAGAGCCGCAACATAGTTTGCCTGGGTCTGAGTCATGACATCTCTTCTTACACATTGTTTCTATTGATAATTGGTCTACTCATGAGTTTTCAAAACAGATATAAGCACAAGAGATTTCATTTTCTTAGATTTACCCCACTCCATTTCTTCAGTTGATTAAAGAAATACACTCCACACCATAGCTCCGTTAGTCTTTAAAATAGATGCTGTCAAACTGACACTTTGATCCTTCTATAAAGCAACTAAGAAGTTTGTTCATTCAAATTTCATAGTCAACTGCTCATGAAATTCAGTTATCGAGTCATGAAACTGGGTAATCTATTAATAGAGTCTTATGGATTCAGGGGAGATGCTACAAAAGCATACTTTAAATAAAAATGTAATTTCACAGTTCTTTCTCCATAATTCCAACATCCTCGAGTACCTAAGAGACTTGTGTTGACTTCTCAATAGTTAAATTGAATTGTACCGACTACTTTGATAAGTAATGCTGCCTGTTCAAAGGAATAGTCTATAATAAGAGAAACTGAAAAATGAGAAGACTTACTTAAAATACAAAGACAAGCAGTTGTATCATTTGTACATTAAACAGCTGTTAGCACAGTTATTTGATAAAGCCATGAGAATGATGGATGATAACTTCCTATTGGAAACCACAGAGGGAATGTCAGAGTGGATGCAATGCCAGATTGAGAGGCACAGGGACCGTGAGTCAACAAGGATGCAAGCAATGTAATCTTCCTGGCATATTTCTGAAGGGAACAGGTGTCAGGAGGATGAATAGTTAATAAATTAAACATGTATAAATGTGACCCATGCCAGGAGCAGCATGATTTTGGTGTACAGAAAGGAATGGCAGATGGAAGCTTTATTGTTCGCATAAAAATAAACTTTTAAAAACCTGCATTAGTATCATCATTATTCGTAGTGAAGGCATGCCATTAAGAACTATTGTCAGACGTTTATTACCAGAATGCCCTGAAATAAAGCAAATGCAGTAGAAATGATAAAAAAAAATGTTTGCAGTCGAGAAAATAAAAATATTTTATCCAGCATCAGTTTCTCAAGTATGATTAAAGGCAAAAAAGAAAATACAGACTTTTCTAAGATTTTGAACAATTTTATTAACTTACTGATTACCTAAGATGTGCATTATGGGAAGAAATATATAAATCTGATAAACTCTTCTAGTTTCTGTTAAGACAGGATCTCATGTACGCTGGTCTCAGGCTTACTATGTACCTAACACTGCCTTTGAATTCCTGATCCTCTCCTAACATTCCCAAGTTTGAGGTTTCAGGTGTGTGCCACAAGGCTGAGATGAAAAAATTATCAGAAGACATCAAAAACGAAATTTTGTCCTTGGTCTTCCTTATAGAGCTCATTTTGTTCATTAAAAAGGAAAAGTTTCAACTTAGGAGACTAGTTCTTGATAACCATACATACAGGAGACCAGTTTCTATGTGAGAAAGACAGCTTTTTCAATGGAGAGTTGTTTCATGAGTCATCATCTTTCCTGAAGGTAAACTGATTCAAATTATAGACCAAACATTTCTTGTAAGGTACTGCATTATTGGTAAGGCATGACCCTGTTCTATTTTTGAAAAATTCTCCTGATGACTTTCTATTTATACAATTTCAAAGCTTCAACAATGAATAGAGCTGAAGAAACATCAAGGAAATTTCTCTGTATGTTTTAATTTTCTGATACTAGATCACTTTACGTAGAGCAAGCTAAACTTGAACTTGCAACCCTTGTGCCTCTGCTTCCTGAATGTTGTCATTACAGGCATATCCTGTCACACATGGCTTAAGTTTTTGTAATCCAGTAAACTGTTTTGCCATTATTATCCAGGCATGACAGAGATTTCACACATGAACTCACAGAAGCTGTGAGTACATGCTTAAGACCCAGATAGGGTCAAATCAACCAAAATCCCAGCACTGAAGGGAGAAACACTCAAGAAGATCCATCCCCAGCCAAGGAGCTATCAGCCATTAGTGGCTACAGAGGGAGGGAGAGTCAGTTTTCTTTGTGGTTGTCAGTCCCCAAAGGCTTACACGTGCTCCAATAGATGGTCCTAGACACATGTAAATATAGGCATCACTAAGGGGACTCAGTGGATTTGAAAACAAAGCAAATAAAGTTGGGAAGGAAAAAGTTGTTTGGGGGATAAATGGGGAATTTAAAAGGGAGAAATTGAAATAGATTTGATCAAAACATGTTATATGCATGTATGAAATTCTCAAACAGTCAAAGGATTTTTTTTAAAAGAAACCATTTCACAAATATAACAATTTTCAACTACATATCTGGGCATTCCATACACCACTTACAAGATGTGCCATAGTACAATTATATAGCTGATCTTTTATTGGCTAATTTTGGGAGGTCTAATTTTCCAACTTTTGGAAATAAATTGGTTCTTTATAGAGTTTTAGTTCCATAACAAAACTTTTTTTGTATTTCTTTATTAAGTGTTTCTTTTTAAATTATTTTTCAGTGTGTGTATGTGTGTGTATGTGTGCACATTCATGTGTGTCTGCAAGTGCTTGTGCCACCGTGAGCATGTGGAGGCCAGAGAAGTATGTCTGCTTCATCATTCTCCACTTGATTTCTTTGAGATAGCATTGCTAAACTGAATCTGGAGCTAGGCTGCTAGAAAGCACTTCCCAGTGATCCCTCTGTAGCCATCCACCATAGCATAGCAGGGAAAAGATCTCCTTGTTGCAAACGTGCATGGGATTTGAACTCATGTTTCATGTTTGCATAGAAAGTGTACTTGCCTTCATCCTCAAACGCTACTTATGTGAGAAAAAGAGTCCCAATTCTAAATGTTGAATCCTTATGGTTTCTAATCCAGACAGAATATTGAATTTGCTTATGATGATCCATTATTTTAAGAGAAACATGAATTTTAAAACATGAAGTTCACAATTAGTGAATGCCTTTGTTTTTTGCTGTTCTTTATGGAATTAAATACACTTCTCACTTTGTTCTTATCAACCAACATTAGTAAAGTTTTAAAAGTCGAAATCATTGATTTCTCAATGAAAATAACTCCTGAGTAACTTAAGTTCTCTTCTAGCTCAGTGATTCTTACTTCACTCTGTTTTCTAAAACTGTTTATGGTTGGAATAATGTTGATCATACTTCTGTCATAAATAAGCTCCTTTTTTGTTTTCTCTGACATTATATTTTGCAGACAAAATTTCTAATTTTGAAACTTCAAGTATTATTGTAATGCTGTCAGCCTTCTAAGCAGTGACATCTACCATGTGTCTCCTTTTTACTTCAGACACCATTAAATGGCTCCTAAAAAAAAAGCACAAGTACATCGGCGTTCACTGCTGTCTTATGAAGTAGGCACACCTTCTGATTTCCCCATTCCAGTGCAGCCTACAGCATCTGCCCTAGTATGCAAATTATGAACCAGAATCCTAGTTCTTTTGAAAACTGTATTATTAAATAAGAATACTGGCAACTGGGAAAATTATGGTAAACAGAAATTTTATTTCTCACAGTTTCAGAAGATGAAAAGTCTAAGATATGGATCTAGTATTTGTTAAGTCCTTATTTCTATGTTTTCAAATGGCACAAGGTAGAAGGAGAAAGGAAGCAACTCACTCCATCAAGAGTGATTTAAGATCACCTAAGCCCTTTTTTAAAAAAGGAGCCTTCTTTTCTCATTGTTCCCAGAGCCTCTAATTCTTGATACCACCACCTTAGCCAGACTGAACTTTAGAGGGACCATATTCAAACCATAGCAATATTCTTTTTTAATATTTTGTTATTTTTATTTTACATGTATGCATGAATTGCCTGCATGTAGGTAAGTACACTCGTGTCGTGCAATGCCTGCAGAGGACAGAAGAGGCTGTCAGATCCCCTGGAACTGGAGTTAAGGACAGTTGTTAGCTGCCATGTGGGTTCTGGGATTCAAACCTGGGTCTTCTCCAAGAACAACCAGTGTCCTCTCTGCTTCCCAGGTGTAGGGATTAAAGACATGTGCTACTACGCCTGGCCTCTAAATTAATTTTGATAGCTGGTACGATATGAATACTATGGGAATAATTCTTATACTGTATTGTTAAGGTAATAACGGCAACAAAAATGTCTTTAAATGTTCTATATATACTTCATATTTTTATTCTAATATTTCATCCCACCATTGGTTACACCATGACTGCAGATCCCATTGACACAGAGGGGCCAAAGGAAGCTGACTTTCTAGACACATTTTTTGGACACTGTGAGATTAGTGCTCCACTGTCCTACTCTTTCTTTTGCATGTCATCCCTATTGCCTTGACTCTTAAACACCAGTAATTTTCAAACTCAGATCACCCTCTCCACCTTTCCACAATTTCATTCAATCTATTTTTATGCTTCAGATATTCTTGATTTAGTAGCATACAAACAGAATTCTAATCGCCATTTATGATTTACCACATTATTTCTTATACTTTTCTTATTTTTATCCCCAGAGACAGAGTATATTCTTATATTTTACTAAGAGTTTTATGTATTACTTCCTAAGAATTATCTTGATGTTCTCATAATGCATTGATTTTTTTGTGTGTAAATATCCTTCAAACATTTTCTTTTATAAGTTCCCTTGGTTATGGTGTTTTATCACAGCAAAAGAAAAGTAACTAAGATAAATATTGTATTCATTCTTAAGACCAAGTACTTAAAAAGTGAGTAACAACAGCCTCTCCATTTTTCTGTGAGCCTAAACCTACAATTCAATCTAAAATGTTTAAAATAAAGAAGTAATTGAATAGAACCACAAAATAAGAATAAAGAAGAATATCATGTGCATATCATGTGTATGGAAATACACACATATGGATAATTGTCCAACTAATAAATAGCTCAATATTTGAATAAAATGAATAACGTAGAACAAACAAGAAATGTGTTATACTTTGAGTAGCTGCAAGGATTGAAAAGAGTACATTGGAGAGGGGTAGCTAAGGCTGTATGATTATAAATCCAGAGGGCCAGAGGCAGTAAATAATAAAAGTACTTTGTGCTTTTTTATCAGATTGTGGCAAAGGAAATTAATAGGGCAGAGGGAGAGCACTGACAAAGGCCCAGTAATGATCCTGAAATCCTGATCATGTGCTGGAGGTGGAGCTATTGAGAGGAAAGCAGAATTGCAGAGCTTCAGTAATCTGAGCAAAATAAACTTCAATAGATACTCTGTTGAAATTGAGCTGTATTAGTTATAATATGTGCATCTCCTGCCCTCCCTTAATATGTGTATGTGTGTGTTTATGTGTGTGTGTGTGTGTGTATGTGTGTGTAAACACTAACCTGTAAGCATAGACTCAAGACAACTTCCAACAAAATTAAACAAGCCTATGAGTGATGGGAAATATCTATTCAGAAAAACAAATTAAGGGGTGCGTTTAATGTTTTATTGTTGAGAGAGGAACTCATAACTCAGGCTGGTCTCCAATTCCCGATGACTCTGAGGATGGCTTTCAACTCTCATTCTCTAACCTTCACCCCTGGAGTGCTGAGTTGACTGTTGTATGCCACCACTCCTTATGAAGCACCATAGGTCAAACCAAAGGCTTTGGGCAAGCAGTTTACTAACAAAATCACATCTCCAGCCCAGAGGATGCTCTTAACACACACAAAAATAGCCAGTGCATTATGGTCACTTAGGATGAAGAACAGCTAAGGAAAGAAGCATGAAATGACATTAAAAATCATTTGAGGAAAACTAGAAAGTTGTTATATCTTTAAAGCTAAACACAGGAATTTACTGATTTGACTCTCCCTTTCATTTAGAAGTGGTCAGAATGATGTGGGGTTTTTTTATAGAGTTCCTCTCTGCATGAGCTTTCATCTGAGCTCAAACATTTGGTAAAGTAATATTTATTAGATATTAGATATATTGAAACAGAAATGAAACAAAATATGAAAGACAGCTGTGTTTATTCTTGCTTGGAGATAAAATTATAAGCCTAAATTGTATGTCATTGTCTCTTATAGATGTAAGGTGACTATAGGGAAGGAAAAGGAATACTTGTAGAGCCAAAATCAGACTGTCACTGGGGAAAAGGTCTATTCTTGTTTTTGAGCAAGGGAACCAAAAGAAGAAGAGGAGGAGGAGGAGGCAGACAAGGAGGATGAGGAGGAGGAGGAGGAGGACGAGGAGGAGGACAAGGACGAGGAGGAGGACGAGGATGAGGAAGAGGCAGCAAAATGTGGATTACTTTGAAAATAGAGTTTTTCTAATTATGTTCTGAATCCCCTATCCCAGTTATCTTATATACAAAGAAATGTATAATACTATTTTCATGAAATTTAGACATGCTAAAGAACTCATAAACAACTAGAAGAGAAGCTTATGAAAGTAATAATTCGAAGTCCTCATACATTAAAGAATTGACGAGTATACAGGACACCAATAATGGGTTATCTACCACCTGTCCTCCAACTTTGTCAGCCATCTCTTGAATATAATCTTTGTAAACCAAGAACTAAGTGTGGCACTCAAATAAATATGAAGCACAGTAACAAATCAATTGAAACATATTTAGAAGAAAGAACATGATACTTCAAAACTGAACAATATGGAGTTTAATCCTCCTTACCAACAATTGGATTAGAGTTTTCTAGATAACATATGGGACACATTCTGCTGCATGCCATAATTTGTTTCTACCAATTATTTTGTGTACAAAGGTAATAAAGTATCTACTAATGTGTACCATGTAAATCAATGAGAAGGCAATGAGAGCATTTGGTAAACTTAAACCTCTAAAACTGTGACTTAAGGATAAGATTTTGAACCCATCCTGTCTATAAAATTAGATGTCAGTATGCTGGCTCCTCATATGCTGTTGTGCTTGTGTGATAAGGAGTGGCCTTTCTGGGTTTCCTAGAAGATTAATAATCCTGACCAACTCTAAAATATGCCACATTATAATTACATCTTTCTACCTACTACTATGAATTATTAAATAAAAAACATCTTAAAGATTAAATCAATTACAGCTTACAAACATTCCATTATTCATTAAGCTTTTCTTACAAGGTATTGAATGCATTTTCTCCCATATTCCTGGAATTCATCAAACATTTTCACCAACTTTTAAGTGGCCAATACAATGCTTTCTCTGACCCTACATGAGCTTGGCCTTCTTCCTTTAAGCTCCCTTTCTTTCATCTTTGAAAGGTTACTCAAACTAACTGCACCAGATCTTACCAAATTTACTTCTCTACATTCATTTCTTAAAGACTGAACTATTTGGGCTTTCTCACAAGCTAGTATTCTCTTTCCTAATAGTTTTTTACTCACCCTGAATTTCAACTTACATAACAGTTTCTGTTAGAATCATCCCCCAATATCCTTCACCTAATGGTGTGGAAGGGGCACATTTAATGGGCCTTCTCAGACTAATTTGTTTTCTATGCCAAAGGCATGTTTTTATTGTTAATGTCTATTCAATCACTTTTCTCTGGGAAGAGAATTCAGCTTTGTAGTTCAGGAATTTCTGTCATGTTGTTCTCTATTTTTTTTTAAAAGAAAACTTTCACAATGACCTAAAAAAAAATTAAAGGAATCCAGAAGAGAAATTTTGGAATACTTCGTGTAAAAAATTCTTCGAGGTTGGTAAGATAGCTCAGTACGTAAAGTTCTTGCTGGGCAAATATGAGAATTTGAGTTCAGTCTTCAGAATTCATTTGTTAAAGCTGGCTGTGGTGGTGCTCTTTGAGATCACAATGCTGGAGAGTGGAATCAGATGGCTCCTTGATGCTTATTGGCAAGCTTAGCCTAATGAGTGAGACCGAAGCCAAAATCTGTCTAAAATAAGGTAGATAGTGTTCCTAAGAAATGACACTTGCACAAACATGTGCACCCACTCAGACATGTATACACACACACACAGACACACAGAGACACAAACACACACACACATACTCACACCACACACACACAATCTGAATAATCAAGGGCAAAGCAAACTATCATTCTTATAAACATAATCATTATAACTACCATTTGTGGCTTCCTATTGAAAACTGCATATATCTACTTATATATCTTAATAGTTCCTTAAAATCAAAATTGGTCTAATGCATTTATTCTTTGTTGTAATTTATATTCTTTTATAGCTCTACTTGCTTTCTGAAATATGTAACATAATTTCATTTTACACATCCAAGATTTCGAATAGGTGACCCAGAAATATCCAGAAATATCAGACTGACTAATGATCAGTCCGATATCTTTAACATCAACTTAAATGACAGTTTCTCCAAGTATACTGCTTTTCCCATTAAACTTTATTAATTCTGTAGAATATAAAATACTTCTGTAGAAGTATAATCCACTAAGTCTAGTTAGTGTTGCCCATGTGTGGGCAACGTTGAGGCCATTCACTGGAGCACAGGAATTTTATCAGTGGCTACAACCTCAAAGAAGAGTGATTTTCCCTCCTTCAGAAAATATCAACTGCCAATAGTGCCATTGTAAGAGGCAGGATATGGCGAACATCTACTCCATTTATGCTTGAATTTTGGCTGGTTTGATTAAGACAGGTCTTTCACAAGTAACAACAGCTGCTATGAGCTCATTACTGCACCTGTGTAGATGTGTCAAGAGGACAGACTTTCACAGCACTCCTCCCCATCCTCCAGCTCTTATATTCTTTCAGCCCTCTTCCAAGATATTTCATGAACCTTGAAGGAGTGGGGGTGATTCAGATGTTCCATTTAGGTGGGGTGTTCTCTTTCTTATTCCCAATGCTTTGTCAGTTATGTATCTCTCCTTGAATTGCTATATACTGCGAAGGGAAGATTCTCTTACCAAGGTCTGGGGGTATAAACAAAACTATTTAGAAGGCACGTAAGCAGAATGACCATTTAGCAAAATAACAATAGCACAACAGCAGGTTCCACCCTAGAGCTTATGGCCTCCCACTCATGATTTTAACAGGAATATAGTACCAGACATGAAATTCTCTTCCAAGGGGCACATCCAAAATAAAAAAGGAAATTAATGTTTGACTCTTCCTCTTAGTGTCCTTGAAAATATTCCTTCTCCCCTGACACTCACCCACAATTGAATCTTTGAAAATTTACTCATTAGTAGCTGAAATGGGAAGTCTCTATACTGAGAAAATATATTATTTTAAACATTAACTATTGATTGCACAGGGAGTGGCTTAGTTTTGATTTAAGATTTGCAGGCATTTATACCTGCATTTCCTAGCCTAGGAGTTTCAGCTGGATTTGAGTATTATGTTTAAATTCTGTATTGTGACATAATAATTTTAGCTACCATATATTGAATGATATTTGGGTGTGAAGCACTTTGGTAAACATAGTTTAGGTACATTATTTTATTTAGTATTTTAAACTTATTTAAAGGTCCTGTTACCATTCTCAATTACCAGTTAAGCAATCAAAATTAAAGGTTAAAAAAAATACAAGTATTTGAATTAAAAGCCAGGAAAGCTTGCTTTAAAAAAGAAAATCACAAGTACCTAAGCACTGCTTAATGCCACTCTCATACTGTGAAAGATATCAGGAACATAAGATAGGGAAACAGAGCTGTCTACAGTCAAGATGGAGAGGGAGAAGGGATTGCTCAGATATGGAATTTCAGAGACACCTTCAGCTCTTGTGATTTTTCTGACCGAGGGTTACTTAAAAGCCATCATAACAATGAACAGAGCAAGATTTTAAAGTTTACATGATTTTATGTGGATTATTCCTGACAAAGAAAACAAAAAATGCCATAATATCATTTATTATTTCAGAAATAGAACAGTGAGTAGCTCAATTTTAACTTAATTAATTTTAGAGATTATGGAGTACTAAGCCCTAAGTGGGACACCTATATCACACCCTCTCCTCCAGAGGCTCAGGATCATGGTGGAAGAAGGCTCAGGAAGATTGTAAGAGCCACAGAAGATGAATGACTACAAAGAAACCATGCTTTCCAGATGCAATAGGGCAGTTGCACATTCTTGTAACAGTATGCACAAGACCTTTGCACATTCAAGCCAGATTAAAATCTCAGAATGGAGAGCAGAGTTGGGCAAGATATTATACAACTATCTGAGGAGCTATTAGGAAGTGATACCTTCTGGGAGAGGGAGATGCAGTTTTCTGTAAGAGTGTGGTCCCTAGTGGGTAATGTACCTTCCAGTGGATGTCCACACACCCTAGAGTATGTGGACAGCAAAATTGGCCTCATGGTTTTAGGGAATAAAAGAGGACACAAAATTGGGTAGTAGCAAAGAAAGCGGCAAACCTTGGAGGAATTGGTCGAGGGGTGTGAATATGATCAAATTTGCTGATATTCTCAAAGAATAAAATAATTATGTCCAAGGAGTAAAATAAATAATATCAGAGGCAGAGTTGGCCCCATTGCTACTAAACAGTAAACTATTTAACGAGACACTTTTTAAGATGATTACCTTTGTATCTTATGATTTTTCACACTTTGTCTGCTCAAGTGACCAAGGTGATGAGCAAATCCTAAAGCAGAAGACTGTGAACATTTGTCGTCTCTCAGTGGTTTCTGAATTAAAGCCTGCTGGGAAGCTAAGCTTCATGTCTTATTTACTTTAGCTTTGAAGGCCGATCAGGATCGCATCTAACTTTTGATAAGCATATATTTTCCATAGAAAATTCTCTTTCTTTCCTTTTCTCTTTCTTGTGATTTGTTATTGTAAAGTATTTACTATGTAACAGAAAGACCATAAAGCAAACTTACAGTTATGCTACTAAAATTGTTTGGAACCCAATATTTTTATGTATTTAAACTCCATTACTAACATCAAGGAACTTTCTGAGAAGAGTGAAGAGATGGCTCAGATATTGGGAGTACTTCACTGTGCTTCGAGAGGACACAGTTTCCCAGAACCATCATGGCAGCTAACAACTGTCAGAAACTCCAGGTCCTGAGGATCCAATGCCTTCTTCTGGCTTCCACTTGTTTGTATGTATGTGGTATACTTTCATACATGCAGGAAAAGCACTCTTACCCATGAAATAAATATAAATAAGCACCAAATTTTTTAATATGTATTTTTAAGAAATGTAACTATGAGATGGGTTTTGAGATGCTACCTGTTATCCAGCATTAAGGGGGATGAGGCAGGATGGTAAGAAACTGAAGACCAATTTGGCTACACAACAATAACCTATCTTCAAAAGAATAAAAACAGACAAAACATGCAAAATGAATACAATCTAGGCTGGTGTGATTTGTGAGGCTACCCACAAGGCCAGTTTTCTCTGCCTCAAGGAACTTTTAAACAGTTTAGAAAAATAAATTCAGTGTTGTAGAGCATGGCCCAGAGAAAGGTCAATTAAATTTTCATATTTTTATAATGTGTGATGTGATCACTAATATTTTTATCAGCTTCTTTAACATTTTATTAAGCAGAAAATGACATTTGATCAAATTATTAGTAAGAAAATAGTTTAAAAGATTTAAAAAACTTTATCTAGGATTATTGGCATTTTGGGGGGGATTTTAATGCAAGTTAGTACAATATCATTATGGGAGAAACATATTAAAAACTGTGTAAAATTTGATTATATGTGAACATAAAGTAATATATATATATAGCCACAAAAAAGAATGTGTATCCATTATACAAAAATAAATCTAGCTTACAAAGTTATTTGTTTTTTATTGCCTGCCCATGTGGGATAAATGGTTTCAGTCACAACTTCTCGCAGTTACTCAAATTACAACTGTTTGCTATGTCCAAGAAAACTGTGCATGTATAAAACATCCTTGCAATACTTGGTGTCTCCTTAACATGAGCTTCCCGTACAATGAACACCCATCAAGCCATCAGTAATCTTCACTCAGTGGGGGATTAGAATCCCTTTCAGTCTATTCTCCTGTTTTACCAAATCAAACTGAAAGGAACTTCTAGTAACTTTATTACACATCCTTTAGGAAAGATAGAATTTTAGTTTTCACAAATTTCACAGTTCCCTGGAAATTCGAAGTATAGTAGTAATTTGTGTTTTCATGTGAGTTACCCTCTGGTCTACTTAGCAAAAATAACTACTGAATTGTTCGCTTCCTAATCCTGGGACTTGAAGAATTCTATGCTTAAGTATGTCCTAATCTTGTTTAGTATAATTCACACTGCTGTATCTACTTATTTAAGAATACTTTGCTGAACCAATCCTTCAAAACTATGATTCCTTATCTTCTGTTTCTTACTACACTTCTATTTTATGCAACATTAATGAAAACATTATTAAAACATGCCTTGCTTGTCAGGAGTTATAGATGGTGGTTAGCCACCATGTGGCTAATACTCAGGTCCTCTGGAAGAGCAGCCAGTGTTCTTAACCACTGAGCTATCTCTTGAACCCACAGTAACTTATTTTAAAGAAGCACATTGGGGAATACTACTGTGCGTTATGCTTTAAGATCAGTGCTATGAGTTGGTATTTATTATTCTTGATTACTCACAAATAAAACAAGTTTATGGACCATTAAGATAGTTCAGTGGATGTCCTAGTCAGTTTTTATTGTCAACTTCACTGATCCCAGTGTCATTTTGAAAGACAGAACTGCAACTGAAGAATTTCCTTAATTCTTGTGACTTGTGGTCCTGAGTATGAGACATTATCTTGATTGCTAATTGATGTTAGGAAAGCCCAGGCCACTAAGGAAATTACTGTTCCTAGATAGGTGGATCTAGGCTGTATAAGAAAGTTAGTTGAGCCAGCAAGTGACCCAGTAGGCAGCATTTCTCCACAGTTTCTGCTTCAGGACCTGCTTCAGTTTTTGCCCTGACTTCCCTCAATGATGGATTATGATCTAGATGTGCAATCAAAATTAACCCTGTCCTTGCCTAAGCTACATTTTTTGGACTATTTTATCAAATATGAGAAAAGCAAAGTATAATACTGGGTAAAAGCTTAGTGTCCAATTGTGTTAAGCCTGAGGACCTGAGTTCAATCCTAAGGACTCACATGTTGAAAGGTGGTGAACTAACTCCTGGAAGCTGTCCTGTGACCTCTGCACATGCATGCCATGGCAAACACGCCCCAAACACACACACACACACACACACACACACACACAAATAAATAAATGTAATAAAACAATTTAAAACCAATAAAATAAGTATACATGAGAACCAATATAATTGATTTTTATATTAACTTACATTTTATATCTCATTTTTTTTCTTCTCACTGTATTTTCATGATTAACTTACAGGATCAAAAGTTTGAAGATCACTGTCCATTAGCTGTAAGTTTTATGATTTTTGTCTTCTTCAAGTAAGCAGATTAATAACCTTTTATCTCTATAAATTTACCTTCAATTTTTATGGGAAATATTGATTCCTCATTCACTCTCTAAGAAGACATTTTAACATAAATTACCATCTTCCTTATTAGAAGCTAAATAATCATAACTGGATTTCATAATACTTGCTGGAACTGCACCTCCATAGGAGATCTCATATGAACTATAGGAGCAGATGCTACAGAAACCAGTGTGACCAGTGGAAGCAAACTTCTTTCTGACAAATACTTTAACTCACCATCTACTAAACATGTATAGAAATGTGTCTTGTTCTCTTCCTCTAGTAACTCAAATCAAGGAAGAACTGATTAAGTACTGACAGAAGTAATGTATCAGTTTCTACTGCAGGTAAAGACTAGAAATTTGTCATTAGAATTCATTGATTAATGTCAGGAAGTTAACACAAGCAAAACATGGCATGCACACACACATATCACACACACACACACACACACACACACACACACACACTCTACCTCCAAAAATTTTTTTTGAGAGCAATTACCATGATATTTGGATTGACATTAATAGAGAGAGTTGCAGATATAAAGACTTTATCACATTTGATGGACAGTAGGCATTTGTGTTATGGTTCCTAAGCCACCCTGTGTGGAAGTAACTGTTCACAGCATGAGGCTAACCTTAATACAATTGTTTGCCATATTAATAAACCTCCTTTATGCCCCTATTTTCAATGTTAACTTTATTTGGAGAACTACAGCTTGCATTTTTCATATGCTGTCACTCAATTATGTTATTTAAAGGGAAGGAATTAAATCTAAAAATTGAATTTCTTCTTTGATCATAAAAGCTATTTTCTTAATGTCATTTTTCCTTAAAAAAAAGCTCTCATTATTCAAAAATTGCTCTTGCTTTTGTGCTAATTTCTATGCTAAAGAGACAGAAATGATATGATAAATAAATATAACTTCACAGAATATGGAGAGTATTTTATTTCATTTATCTTTACATGTTCAAACTTGGCCTTAGTGTATGAACTATTTTCATCTAATCATTTAGTTTCACAGAGACTAGATGAATTGGGGATCAGTCTCCCTTAGAAGGTAAGTGTGGCCTCTTTCATGCCTCCTGGCTTGATCTCTCATGCTTTCTACCACTTCTATTCAAGAACCATTTTATATTTGTGTCTTCATTTCTTTGAGAATTTTATATGTGAACACTATCTGGACATTATTTCCAAACCTCCCCCCCCACTTCTCCAATTTCTTCTCCCCACACTCTCCCTCATTTCATGACCTCTTCTTTAATGAACAAGTTCTACTTGGATTATCAACAAGCATACCCCACAACTGACTATAAAAATATTCATTTTTAATTTCATTTTCCCCACATGATACAGCTCTCCTACATTTTATTAGAATTTTACCACTTTTGATCGAAATCATACCATGACTCAGGGCTACCTAACAATTCAGTTAGTAGAAAAGTAGATTTTAGTGTAGAAACAATCCAAGATTTACAGGACATTAGTTTAAGGTCATTCATAAGTAGTAGATATTTTAAAATATACAAGGTACTTTAAGAAAATTTTTAAAAATATTTTATTTATTATTTTTATTTTATGCAAGTGATTGTTTGCATGTATGTAAGTACACCACATGATATGTATAATTCCTGTGGAGGCATTGGATCCCCTAAACCTGGAGTTACAGATAATTGTGAACCACCACATGGTTTCTGGGAATTGAACCTGGTTCGTCTACAAAAGCAGCAACTGCTCTTAACCACTGAGCCATCTCTTTAGCCCCAATTTTAGTGAATTTTATTGTTCAAATATGTTAATTTTCTTGTAGGCACTGTTTGAGAATACATAGGTAGATTCTATTTGAACAATCTCATGAATGCTTGACTGAATTGTCATGTTCATTTGATATACCAGATAGAACAAGACCTGGTCTTTGGATATGAAACAGTGATCATCAGAGCATGATTAGCTCATATTCGAGGGCTGGTCTCATTTAAAACAGTAATTGTTCAGAAGGAGAAAATAATATGTTCTGTTCAGTCACACAGTTTAAGTACACATGTAGGCAGAAGCCCACAAGCCTTGGATGTTGGAGTATACATTGATGCAAAAGATCACTGACTGGGGATCAAGCTTACAAAAGAAACAAGTTAAGATTGTAGTCACAGAACTTGAAGAAATCACAAGGATTTGGTCTTAAGAAAAAGTCAGAAATACTAGAGATTAGAATGAATATTCAAGATTAATCTCCTTGGTAGAGTGCTTTTAAAATAAAATCCCCTGAGACCTTTCGATTCTGTCAAGGTTATTCCTATCCTTCAGCCTGTAGAGTCCAGTTTAAGCAAAGAACGACTCAGTGGGGAAGGATTGTTTGGGTTTAGCATACTTTATATACATAGACTCAAATATAGCACATCCATTAATTAGTACTGGTATCTTCTATAAAATATATAGCATTTTATTTAATGTATCTTATAAATAAAGGCTGATCCAGGGCATGTGAAGAGCAGTAATTCCATATACCTTTAAGTTTGCCCAATTCTGTCAATTCAGATGATTGCTTTTGTCAACATTTCTTGATTTTGGTTCCAATACAACATTTTTATTCTGAAAACAACCAATAGATTTCCTTTTGCTGCAGTATAACACCCAACTGCATTACAACTGCTTGGGTCTTCTCCCACCCCTCTGGCAGAATTACTTCCAAAGCTGACTGTATCCTTCCTCTTATAAATGGATCTGATTCTTTCTCCTTATAAGTAAACCTGATTCTTCCTCTTTATAAGTGAATCTGTCTTTCTCTTTTTAATATTTTATTTTTCAGTTTTATTTTATGTGTATAAGTGGACTGCCTGCAAGTATATTAAGTGTACCTGTGTATACAATGCCCAAAGAGGTCAGAAGAGGGCGTCAGATCCCCTGGAACTGGAGTTACAGATGGTTGTTAGCCACCACGTGGGTGATGGGAATTGGACGCCGGTCCTCTGGAAGAGCATCATGGCCTGCATGTATGTAAATGAATCACTTGTGTGCCATGCCCACAGAGACCAGAATTGGCGTCAGGTCCTGTATAACTCGAATACAGGCCATTATTAACTGCCATGTGGTGCTGACAGTCAAACCCAGGTTCTCTGTAAGAGTAGACAGTGCTCTTGATAGCTGAGTCGTCTCTCCAGCCCCACTTGTGGATTTTTTTTTTAAACTTTGCAAGTAAGGAGTAGAAAGGTGATAACATCTGGATGAAGTGGACAGAGAAAATTGCTCAACGAGCACAAAGTTAGAGTTCGGAAGAAAACCTATGCTCTGCTGGATAGCACAGTGACAAGCCATGCACATACAGCCTGTACTAAATGGATGAAGTGGGATTTTTTTTTAAAGATGAGAACATGAGTTGGGATGGTTACAACTGGGAGACTAGGGGGAGCTGGAGGGGGAAACAAGGTGATATAATACATTGTATATATGTCTGAAATGTATTCAGTGATGACATTTTTCTGCCTCAGATCAGGTCTAGAAGGGTACACCTTCCTGAATTATATCTTCTTTTTCTGGAAAACCTCTGGAAAATGGGAGGCTGCCTCTCACCAGAGAATTTGAGCAGTGCAGATATTTTTTTCTCCTGGAAACTTGGCAGTTATAATACAGGCATATGACGTATGAGTACACACTAGAACGTTCTGGCCCAGGACTTTTAATTTGGAGTGACAGTTAACGCCACAGACAGAATTGATTTCTGTGCTCTCGGTAAAGACAACTGTTTAGCCTGCCTCTGGTATTCCACTGTCCTCATGAGAAACATGCAGGTTCCTACCCCCATGATACTAGCATATGCGAGGTGTAAAGTGTTTACAGATTTATATTGCTAGGTATATCAAATAGACTATGCAGAAGAGAAAAAAGAACCTAAAAGCATAGCAATTCAACAAGTTTAAGAGATGTTGATTTCTTTCTGAAACTATTTCTCCACTGTGGTTGACAGGTAGTACTTTGAATCTGGAGCTGAACAAAGAGCCACTAAGCAGAATATAAGGATCACCAAAAAGATGGAACATGGAGGGTCACACTGCTGCTGCTTAATGGAACATGAAGTTTTCTTCTGATCTCAGCTTTTAGTCAGTCAAGTGACATGGCTTCTCTTATCCACAAAGGAGGCTGGGAAATTCAATTATACTATGTAGTTGAAAGTCATAAAAATTGCATAAATGGTATAAATTGTTACCACAATTTTAGTTTTAACTTTTAAGACTCTTAGCTTTCTTTGAAATGCAATGTTATGAACCCAGACCCTACTATATACTAGGGAAATGTTATACCATTGAGATACATCCCCAACCTATGATTTTTTTAAATTCTGTGTTGTCAATTCACTTCTTGCAAAAGTGGAGACAAGGCAATGCAGCTATTCCTCTTTCCCAATAACATTCACTCTAATGATACAGTTTCTCCAAACTCATCTGTCTTTCCACCTCAAGACTCTGCTTAGTTCAATAGCTCTGAAGTTCAATAGCTTCTGTGCTTAAACTTGTATTTTTCCTACCCAACTTATTATTGTACATTCATCCATACAGAGGGAATCAGGGTTCTATCAGGAAGATAATCCACTTTTCTATCTCCTGCAGCAGTAAGTAAGCCAGGAACAATTCCGGTTGCCACCCTTTTCTCCACCAGTTTTTCTCTCTTTTACAACTCAGATCCCTAAAATTTTGTTATAATCATTCCTGAGGACAAAAATAAGTCTAAGGTCCAAAATAAGGAATGTTAAACATTGTGAGAGAATGATTTTGATCACTGACACTTGTTTTGTGATATTAACAATCAAAATGGCAGTACCTTTTAGAGGCCCTTTAATCTTATGGAAATCAAGAGTGGAGAGAAAACAACAATTCTGAGCACATCAAGGATGGAACTGTACTAGACAGCCCCATATTCAACAGGTGAATTTCTATTTTGCCAAGAAGAAATAATTATGTGGCCATCACATGCACAAACTGAGGAAGCATCCCTGTTCCCCACAAAATACATACAAATCTTTAAATTCCAGGAGCAGGCATGTTATGTGATGGCCCTTCTTGTATTTGGGTGGTTTGGAGCCTGGGTACGATAAATATCACAAGCCTGTGAACTATGTCTCAGACATTGCATCTAAACTGGTAAAGTGTAAGGTCTCCTGAAGTCCATTTACTACTTGTTGGACTATAGTTTACACTATGAGATAAGCATGAGATTTGGGGGACAGGGAGTGGAAGGTTATGGTCTAAAGTGGTATACATGTCTGTCAAACAGATAAAGGATGAGGTAGTGATGGTTTTTTGGGTTGCTAAAATGACATAATATAAAATCACCTGGTAAAAGAATCTCAATAAAGAATTTCCTGAATTCTCTTAGTCTGTGGACATGCCTATGAGGGATTTTCTTTGCTGGGTTAATTGGGGTATGAAGACTCACTCTGATTGTGGGTAGCACCTTTTCATGGTCTGGGGCCTGGACTGAAGGAGTAAGAGAAAAGCTGAACACGAGAAGGTGTGCATCAGTCCCCTGCTGACTCCGCTTCACTATGGATGGAATGTGACCAGTGCTCTCAAGCTTCTGTTCCTTTGACTTCCTTATTGACAGACTATAACCTGAAATTGTGTACTAAATAAGCATTTTCTTCATTAAATTACTCTTTGGGTGTTTTATGACAGCAATGGGAAGCAAAACTAAAACACAAGATAACTTTAAAAATAGTTCAAGGTTGCATTTTTTCTATTGTTACCTCCAAGCAAATCCTCCTGCCACCTTAACGCAGCTATATGTAATCACCTACACATTTACCAGCTATGTCAAGATGTTTTACTTTGTATGTTGTTGAATGTCTTTTTTATCTTTTAAACTTTCTTTACTTTATGTTTTAAACAGGGTTTCATTTGTCCCAAGCTTGTTTCTAGATTTTTCTATGTATTCAAGGATGTCATTAGACCTCTTGAGTGGCTGCTTCAGTGGAAGATTACCTTGAACTTCTTGTGTGCTAAGTTAACAAGTGTGTACCACAACACCCAGTTTGTCTTTCATCTCTTTGGAAAAGCCCTTACTGCCTGACTCTTCCTCATCATAATCCATTTCATGACTCTGCACAATCAGCTGCTGGGGAAAGCCTCTGTAGATGTTTCCAGTAGAGTAAATTTAGGGGACTATGTATTTTTTTGTAGTGAGTAATTATCACAATGAATTCGAATTATTGTTTTATTTCTCCATTCTATGCACATGAAGTAGACATTTTAGTTAAAAATCTTTTTTCATCTGCTAGGATACAAGTTCAGTATGCAGGGCACCCCTCTATCTATTGTGAGCTAGCACCTATGAAAATTCACCTCCATCTCCTGACATTTCTGTTGATTATTCCATTTTTCCTGCTGATGTCATTTCCCATTTTAGATATCATCACATGGTGACTTCTTGTATGCTTTTGTATAATTGGAACAGTCTTTCTTAAGTCACTTTGCCTCTCTGTGCCTCACTTCATTTGTAAAATGAAACATGGTAGTAGTATCTACCTAAGATTGTGCTTTCAAGATTGTCATTATAGTCCTATAATGAATCTACTTCCTAGGGCAGAAGGAAGAATTAGTGTAATTTAGCAGAACAGTGAACTTTCCTTTCCCATTCCATTTTTCACTATTAACTTTCAACAATCAGGACAGCATATTGCATTCACTGCTCATATCCAGGCCTACCATCAAAGCTACAGCCGAACTAGCGTGTGCACAGACCTTCAGTCTCCAGTTCTTTTTCTCCTTTTTTGACTCATGAGGGAGGCTGAATGATTACTGTTTCATCCTAACATGAATCACAGTTTCTGGAATTCAGTTAATGTTTGTTCAGTAAATGTGAGATGAATGAGTAAACGTCTTGATAGAAAATCTCTGAAGATGTTCCAGCACTACAGTGAAACCAAATGAAATAACACGATTGTGCAGCACTTCACAATGTTCAAAACATTTTGACCAACAATATTCCATTGCTATTATAACTCTGTAAAACAGAGCCTTCATGGATCGTCAGTACTGTTACCAAGGTACAAACTGTGGCTCAAAGATTTAAAATATTTTCCCAAGGCCACAAAAGAAAAATGTCAGACAGCAAACTTCATTAGTCCTCCTGGTGCCTGCCTGAGAAAAAATTATTACTTCTTTAAATTTCTTCATATGTTTTCTCATTATTTAGATGAATTAGCAAATTCGGGTTGAATCTTAATGGCCTAAATTATTTATCCCAATGGTTATTCACACATCACTACAACAAAGCAATTTTGTGAACTGAAGGAGAGAAGAAAATGCATAGTTATCCTGTTTAGGAATAAAATCATACAGAAGAAAGCTACTTGTTAAGTGCAACATAACTCATAATAACAAAGTTTTATAAAAATAGTCACTATAAACCAGGCATGGTGGCACATGCCTTTAATATCAGCACTCGGGAGGGAGGCAGAGGCAGGCGGAGCTCTGTGAGTTCGAGGCCAGCCTGGTCTACATAGTGAGTTCCAGGACAGCTGGGGCTACAGGGAGGCCCTGTCTCAAAAAGAACAAACATAAAAAAATAGTCACTATATTTCAGTTTCTTCTTATAGAACTTATGTTTATCACAGAGAGCATGACTTACATATATTTTATACAAGTATTATAAAAATAATTGCAGGACCTTATTTCCCATAAGAGGTGTGGAATTTGATGCATATCATTGTATAATTTTCATTGTCAAAGGCCATTTTAGATCTTCATTTCAAAATGACATGACAAGGTGTGTACTATCTCCTTTGTTAGGAAAATGAACTAAGAAATATTGAATGATTTGTCCATATCCACTTAGCTGTAATTGACGAAATTAATTGATTTTACTTATCTTAATGAAAATTCACTTTCTAAACTTATTCCAGCTATAATACTTAGATAAGTAAGACCACGCAAGTCAGGTTTTTTTTTTTTTTGTAGAAATTTCAGTATTTTAATTTTTCCAACATATCAAAGTGATTGTGGATTGTCACTTCACTCAATTATAAATCAGAATAGTGTTAATCTTTGTATTTCTATTATCTACCTTTAAATGTCCATTTTATTTTATTTTATTTTTATTTTTTTTAAAGAAGCATTTCATTACAGCTTTAACATACTAGTTAACAGTTTCCAGAGCAAAGATATATCTCTTTCAAAAGTGGCTATACAATTTTTAGGTTCGCTGTTGAGTTAATACAGTTATACAATATTGAACTCAGTATAAGCCCTGTAAGACATAAAATTGGATGAGGTTTTAGCCTTTAAAAAAGATCTCCATTTCATTTAAAAATATACTGTTTTTTTACAGAAAAAGTCACTGTTTTTGCTAATAACACTGAAATGTTGGTGCATGCATCTCTAATCTGTATGTATCTGATTATTACTAGTCATAATCGGTTGCACTCATATCCTTGGCACCTGTGTTTGTCTATAAAGTCATCGAGTAGATTTCAATTGTAATGTTTATCACCTCTATTAATTATACATAACTTTTTATGCTTCCTCCTCAAATATAATTCATTTTTTTAATTGCTGATTTTTTTTTGTGTGTGTGTGTATCACACAGAACATCTCAAGACATCTTATTCAACTGTACACCCACTTCCCATATGGCACCCTCCCATGGCCTCCCTCCCTCCACTAGGGCCCTTATACTCTTATCCCTGCTACTGTCCTCTGTGATGTCACCCCCCACCCCCAGCCATTCCCCACTACTTGTCCATCTGGTGAATCTAGTCAGCCTATCTAGAGGTCTTTGTTTTAGGAGGGCCAGCTGTTCTTCATCTAGCATCAATCAGTTGTCAATATTCCTTTACATAAGATTGGGGTCTGCTGTTCATTTTCCCAGTTCTATGCTGGGAGTCTCTTGGGCCACCCTGGCCAAGAACTCAAAGGAAGGTATCAGAAGGTGTCTCCTATCTGGCATTGTTGCTTGTTATGTAGCATTTAGCTATACAGATGGACTCTTAAAAAATTATATTGGCCCCTTTAATCTTTGGTTATACTTTCCTTTTGGGTGTTTAAGGCCATACAGTTGGCACAGATAAACCAATTGATTTTCACTCTTAAGGTCATTTGAGGATCCGTTCCTCAGGGGTCACATGGGCTTGGGAGGAGCCCCTGGCTCCTTTCTTTTTACCAGTTTTGCCTATGTGAACATAAGCCAAAGGTCCTGCTTGACCATGGTTGGCTTTGCTTGGAAGCATGGAGGAAATGATCCTCTGTGTTGACCTTCTTCTTTGTAGACTGGACACTGGTTCAAGTCCATCTCGTTGGGTCTCCTCGGCCTCCTTGATCAAGAGGACAGGTGACCCATCACAATTACAGGATTTTTTGAGAGATGCTCATAGTCTTTTATGTCCCTCTGATGAAATTATTATAGGCCTCAAAGCATGTCTGTTAAACATCCAAGAAAGTAAGTTCCACCAGTCTGTTACTTTCAATTACTGTGTGCCATATAGATTAATCTTGGGCAAAGACCAATTGTTCTCAGGTAAACTTTTCCTAGACATATATTTCTTGATTTGGTATGTATAATTTTTCAGTAGGTTGTTGGACTAATACGATTCCCTCTGGTTTTTAAAACAAGCTAGGCACTGTATATCTCTCACATTGTCTAAAATAGAAAATAAATTTCTATTTTAAACTTGGACATGGTGGTATATGCCACCATGTAGTCTTGGCACTCAGAAGGCTGAATCAATGCAATTAAAAGTTTCAGAAATTAACCAACTGTCACTGGTAATAATCAGATATATAGAGATTAGAAACGCATATGCAAACATCTTAATGTCAATTGAACTGAAAATGAATTTTTCTGTATGAAACTGTATATTTTATTAATGAAAAGGAGATTTTTTTAAAGGTTAAAACCTCATTTAATTTTATGTCTTATAAGGTTTATACTGAGTAAAATATTGTATAACTTTAACAATTCAACTGTAAACCTAAAATTTACAGCCAATTTTGAAAAAGGTGCATCTTAGCTCAGAAAATTGTTATTGAATATGTCAATGCTGTTGTAATGAAATGCTTCTTCTAAGTATGTGGTTATTAAATAAATAATAAACTGAAAAAACTTTCAGGTCAATCAGGAGTGCATGTGACCCTGTTCAAAATTTTTAAAAATAATAATAAATTAAATTTATATTTTACTCATCAGATTATCAAATCAATCAATCAGTAACAAATAATATGAAGAAAGCACTTCTTTACTCAAAAATCAAAACACTAGCCATTACCATTTACCTATAAGTGACAACTAAATAAATCAATTTAAATAATAATATCAATTTAAATAATAAATATCATAAATATAGACATATTATAAATTTACTCTATTTTAATGTTAAGATTCAGAACTTAACACAAAAGTGTGAGTCATAGATAAACCTTATTACCACATATATAAATTTTTTCATACTTTGTATAATTTACAGTAGGGATTGAAACACATCTTAGAAATAATCAATGTATTTTTGATGATGTGGTGTAAAAAGATAATAATATATTGTTGTATGAAAGTTGTTTGGCATTTGGTCTATTATAAACAGCACATAATTTAATCTATAGGTCAATAACACACTTTGTCTTTTCTCACTATATTTTCTTTTTCCTTTGGCTATTCTTAGAATTAAAAGCTATAATATTCTGCTACATTATTACAGAGTGTGTTTCTAATTTATTATATTTATTTTATGTGTATGAGTGTATTGCCTGCAACTTCCCCTGTGTCATGCAATGCTCTCAGAGGTCAGAGAAGGGCATCAGATTTCCCTGGAAATGGAGTTTCGGACAGTCGTTAGTCATCATGTGAGTGCTAGGAATCAGACCGGGTCCTCTGCAAGAGCAGCCAGTGCTCTTAACTGCTGAGTGCTGAGCCACCTCTCCAGCCTCCAGAGCGTATTTTTTACTATTATATTATTCTCTGCTTATGAAGCACTAACAAAAGACTTAAAGCTGAACACGGTATCATTAAAAACAAAACAAAAATCATAACAGTCATTTCCTATGAGAAACTGAAACAGTGAAATAACTAGACATTACTTTCAGGTCATGGGAAAAATACAATCAGTATATTTTACACTAAGGCTGACAGAGTAAGACAGGAAAAAAAATACACTAGTGTGCTACTCACCAAATAGTGACACATCCTTTGCTATTTAATAGTAAATAGTCAATAAATATATCATCTCAATACTTTTGAAGTATAGCACATTATAAAACTGTAATCGTTCAATAATGAAAATATGTTCCTTCACATCAAACATAAATAACTAAACATAATTTTAGGGTGACATTAACTCCTAACAAAAGCAAATTATGAGGATCAATCAATGCATTTATTAAGGGTTTCCTATATGTGTAAAAAGAAAGTCTTAAACAAAAAGAACGAAAATATTTAAAATCAATGCTAGAATATGCTCACAATAGTAGAAGTATGTTGGACTGAAGTATGAGCATTTTTTTCAAATGTCCCTAAGTGACTTTTATGTGCAGCCAGGGCTTCGGGCTTCTCAGGGTGAGATGTGCGTTGCGACATGCAAAGCTTCTCCTCTTCCAGTTTATATCTCTAGCTGCGTTTCTGCATGATTTCCTTTCATATCCTCTAACTTTCCAACTGCTTACCGCTCACCGCAAATGTGGTCCTATCCATTGTTCTCCTGGCCTTGGTCCTAATTCCTGCTTATTTGCAAGGATTTTACTTGACTCTTTTTAGTTAGCAGTGGCTTATGTTTCAGTCCTCTTCTCAAGCTTTATTTCCTGTATAACGTTTTGTGACGACTGAAAGTAAGCATTCCTTTTACTAAATACGTACTTCCTGCACTTGCAGCATTGTATTTTCCCATTGGACTATTTCTTCTTGTTATTTATAAGTGATTATAAGGAAATTTATTCATATAGATCCCTTATGGGTGACTAGTGATATACTTAATATTGGTTGCCTTAGTATATTCAAATATAGGAGTCTGGATTTGATTTTAAAATCTGCAAGCAATTTACTAGTCTGTGATCTTGAGCAAACTTCTGTCTGTGAATTAGAATTTTCAGTTGTTGAACTGAAAAAATATGACCTATTTCTTAGTTTGAATGTCAGCACTGAGTGAAGTAATGCTCTGAACATTTAGAACATAGCAATCGCCTCATTAGGACTAGTTATTCCAATACTATGCCTGTTGTGTTGAAGCAAACTGTGTATAGTCTACCTTTAAATCTTCAAAACAAAAATGAAGAATGTCATTTCTGCTATTTTATTGCTAATTAAAATAATGCCAAGATAGTAAACTATTCTTCCAAACTTATCTTTAAAAAGATAAAGGACTGGAATAGAGTCCCAGGCCTATTTAACTATGCAGCTTTGAACAGTGTAGGAAAAAAAAAAAAAGAAATACACAGAGATAAAAATCAAGTGCTTTACTAGACAAATTTTAACAGTGAGATAGCTATACTTGTTTTATAAATCATTGCTTATTTCACTGAAACTGAGGAAGAAACCCTCTTTAATCTGTCATTAATTATATCATATAGTTAGACGGAACAAATATGACTTCTAGGCATTTAGCTATCCTTGGCAATCAGAAAAAATGCTGACATCTCCAGATCTCCAGTAGAGCTCCTCAAAGCAGAGCAGAGGGACCAATACGTATCCTACCTAACTCTGTCTAACTCCAAGGTCTCCTTCAATTTTCAGTCATTCTAGTTATTCCTTAACGGAAGAAACCTACTTGCAGATGTATTTCCCTTTAATCCATCCACATCTGGCTGTTTTAACTGGACAAACCCATCAATGGAAGCCTAGCAGCCACTCTATTATGAAACCTGAATAAAAACAATGTACTTCTTCCACAACTATTTTCCCACTTAATGCAGTGTTGCTCAAAGCCCAAGTTTGTGGGAAATGGATGACTTTTGCAAATGGAGGTGTAGGTACCTGGTCATCATCCATAGTCAACACACCCAGGCAGGAACATAAAACATTCATGGAATCTTTTTCTTCTTTTAGAAAATATATTTATTTGGAGGTTTAGGAAGGGGAACACTATGGATTACTTTGTGCAAATTTGTATTTTAAGAAAAATTTTCAATTATTTTTCCCAACAATGTTAATTCATATTTCTTCTCTTTCTTTTTTTCCCATCTCACTTCACAAATTTAAAGAAAAGTAAAACAAGTTGAGAATTTCTAATCTAGAAATGCAAGATCTGAAACTTTTTGAGTACTGACCTGATGTCACAAGTGGAAGATTTTACTATGACCTCATATGGTAGTTTGCAATCAGAATGCAGCCTCTCCACAATATTGTGTAGATTTGCCTTGAGGTTCTGCCTATAAAGTATATGTGCTTGAAACATAAATGTCAAGTTTAGGATTAAAATTTCATGTCACAATATTCCTTTGTGATTCAGTAAACATTCCAAAACCCATAAAAATCCAACATCTGGAATACTCTGTTCTTGAGCAGCTCAAATAACATTATTCAGCATACACTGCAGGTCTCCTTCTCCCACACTGAGTGGCCTTGTGAAGGGGCATGTCAAGCTTCAGAAGAATGTTAGTGTTTTTAGTCTGGATTAACTTGCTTAAACTAGATGCCTTTTACAGCCTTATTGACAAGGTATTAACCATTCCTCTTTAGATAGATAACAGTATTATTTTAAGAATGGACTGTCTGGAGTCATAACACGTACTTATAAATCCTTCCTCTGTGTATTAAATTCCTGTTTTCATAATAAAAACTACAAGTTTATGATTTCAAATAACAGAATATATTGTCCACTAATCCTAGACACTATAAGTCTGAAGACCAAGTGCAGAAAGTTGTTTCCTTCTGAAGCCTCTTATGGAAAGCCTCCTTCATGTATCATTCCTCCCATTAGATAATTTGTTCTCATCCTGTTTCATTCTTCGACTTGTAGATATATAATCCTGATATATGCCTTCATCATATGACTTACTCCATATGCACATGTTTGTGTCTATAATTCTTCTTTTCATAAGGACACCATTCATGTAAGATTAGAGGGACCCCAGCCTATTAAAATATAACCTAATTATTTGTAATTCCATATGTACTAACCTTATTCTAAATTAGCCTGTATTCTGGACTACTATGGGTTAAGACTTCAACATGTGAAACTAGGGCATGTATATGCAATTCATATGACAATATGACTAGTAACATTTAATACTGAGTTAAATTATATATTCCATGTGAAAACATCCTCACATTAAAAAGAATATGTTAACAATATTACTTTAAAAATTGCTGTGACAGTATCATAATTGAAATGCTCAGGATGGTGCCAAGCAAAGAGCACCCCTCAATAAAGTAAAAGTTTATACTCATGTGGGCAGCTATTTCTGGGAAAGTGGACAGCAGAGAAGTAATATTTCTTTATATGTTTTAGATGAAATGTTGAAACTTAAAATCCAAGTTCCTTAAAATGTCATTTACTAAGGATCTCTGGGTATTCAAGGCCAGCCTTCCAATTGACTGTGTTCCTTTAAACCAACTAGCCACCAAAGACTTAATGTCCTACAAAAAAGCTAATACCAGGGCTGGAGAGATGGATCAGAGGTTAAGAGCACTGACTGCTCTTGCAGAGGACTCAGGTTCGATTCCAAGCACCCACATGGTGGCTATGAACTGTCCTTAACTCCAGTTCCGGGAGAATCTGAAGCCGTCATCTGACCTCTGTGGCATTGCACTATGTGGGTGCCCTCACATACATTCAGGCAATACAATATAAAAATATATAAGGCTTAGAAACATATTGATTTTATTCTATAGCTTAGGAAACAATTTTTTAAAGCACAATAGTTGCATATGGAAAATAGATCAATACTGAGCACACTTTTGGTTCCTCGAATTTTCTCCTATTGGGCAAGAAATATGGCTCAATGACTAAAGTTGTTAGATAGCTAGAGTAAAACCTTGAGTTCAGTACCAGAAGCCACATGGTGGAAGGAGAGAACCAACTCCCATAAACTGTCCATTGACTGACCTGCACACTCTCAAACATCATGTGTTTTCAGAGAGAGAGAGAGAGAGAGAGAGAGAGAGAGAGAGAGAGAGAGAGAGACTCACTAAATGAATGCAAATAAAAATTCCTCCTATGAAGCAGGCTAATGGCAATAACTGGACTGTTATACCGTATTTTTAAGACAATGATATTTTTGACATAGCATAAGTCATTTGCCGAAACTCAAAGTTCTTGTAAAAGAAAGATGAGAAGTTCAGGTCTTCTACATGTTTTTATCTTGTATACTGTAGAATAAGATTTTTTGTTATAACAAAAAAAATTACAAACTTGTACATGAAAAAAAGCAATATACTTAATACTTTTGTGAAGTTGGTCTCATGATTCTGTTAATATCTGTCTCCTAAAGGCTAAATTTATATTGAGGTTAAGTATAAACAATGCTTAACTTTCTTGGGATGATTCCCACAATTCTAGGCTAATATAGACAAAATCTTTTTTTCCACTTAATTATTTTTAGACAGAGTCTCACTGTGTAGATGTGGTTGACCTGGAACATGCTAAGTAGAGCAGGCTGGCCTTGATCTCACTGATATTTGCCTGCCCTGCCTGTTTATTGATGATATTAAAAGGGTATGCCACCATGCCTGGCTGTACTTAAAATTTTTGAAGTTAAAATTCTAAAAGGAGATAACGGAAAATTATATTATACTGTAAGTGCTTAGATAGATGGTGAGTTCCAGTCATCTGTTATCCATTCCAATTAGGATATGCCACTAGTAAAGAATTTTACACAAATGCCTCATGATTTCTGGTCATAGTAATTTTGTTCATCACACTCTTCCATTTACACAAGGACTCATGACCTAGCAAAGCCAAGCAGACTGTGTCCTATAGGACTGAGGTTTTTCAGCATAAGAATACAAGTAGGAAGATGATTGTGCAGCATATTTATTAAAAATAAATGATTTTAAATATCACCTCATACACACTAACTCCAAATCATGGAATGGGTTTTACAGATCTGTCATCTGAAGAAATTCTGTAATGAATCTTACAGAAAATAAAACTTGATAGTTACTATGATATATTCAAATTTGGAAAAATCAAAAGCAGCCCACAAAAAGAGGGTCAACAGTTGAATAAACTGTGTGGATTTCACTGAATATTTGAACTTTTAGTATTGCTGCTTAGTCATGATGGTTTATACAGTGTGTAATAGTTTTTAGTCCATCAAGAAAATTCTATGAATAGATGATCAACAGAGAAGATACATGATAAATGGCTTTCCAACATTGAAAATTAATATAATACATAGATAAAATGAGACTAGAAGGACAATATGACTTAACTACTGACTTCGTTTTCTGATTTTTAAAAACATTGAAAAAATACATAATTAAGAACAATCAATTATATATAAAAGATATTTTCCAATTAAATATTTTTACCTCTAAGACAGATTGCCATTATTTATTAAGGTATAAGTCAAGTACTTAAAATATTGCCTAAAATTAATAGAAAATTCATATAAGCGGGGTTCCAGGAGCTTGTAGGGCTCTATTGCCATGTGGTCATGTGCCTCCTCCCTGGCTCTGACAATCTTTCCACCACCTCTTCCACAATGTTCCCTGAGCCTGGGTGGATGAGGTTTAATATAGGAGTCCTGTTTAAGAACCAGCATTCTTCAAACTCTTAATGTCTATGCTTTGGCCATTTGTGACCTTTAGTGTCCCTGACCCTCTATTGCATGAGAGAGCTTTATTAATGAGTATTGAGAGATTCATTAGTGTCCTCTTTACCCATGTTCTGTGTTCCGTGAGCCTTAGGTATTCAAGTTGCATTGTAGATGTGTCACTTAGACCTGGGCATTTAATAGACAATGTCTGTGCATGACCAATTGTGGTACTTGGTAATAGACTCCATCTGGTTCAAAAGAAGCTTCTTTGAGCCATTGGATATGAAAGCATATAGATGATTAAGATTGACTGAGATGTTCTGTATGAAATACACAAAAATTCAATAATTTTTTTAAAGTAAAAAGAATTCACAGTGCTTACTATATAACAGTTTATTCAAGACTGGCACATAGTTACATATTAGAAAATTAATGATTTCTTTGAATTTTAAAATTCTAACATTCTGAGAAATTATCTTTCTCATCTATAAGGGGCACAGATCTAACAGACTTAAGAGCATTTTTCCTTTTCCTTTGTAGTTGATAATTGCCCAATTAATTTTATAAAATAAATTGATACAGACTCCATTATTAAAAAAGTATGGGAACTTTTGTTACTTACTTAGAGAGGTAGAAAAAATAAAAAAAGTGATATAATTAAATTAATACATACATTCAGAAAGTATTTGATCTTTTCCCCCACTTTGTCTAGGATATTAAATCCAACATCAGAGACACATTTTTATTTGTGCAATTAATAGGTGAGTCTGCTGACTATAAAAGACACTGGTGGTTTTCAAAGAAACATCCTCTGTAAGCACAAGACCTGATGCTACCCATTTATTCTGAGTTTAAATTAGTGTTGTTGTTCCATGTACAACAGCCTTATGTGGGATATATTTGGAAAAATTAATATTATACAACCTGAAATATTAGAGAAAAAGTAGAGTATACAATCTAAAATTTGTACTTCTTTTCATGACAGCACTAACATGAAATGTTTCAGGTTATTTGAACCATGGCACACTGGTTAGAAAAGAACTTACATTGTAGAGCTAATAAGCTCTTCTCTCTCTCTCTCTCTCTCTCTCTCTCTCTCTCTCTCTCTCTGTATGTCTGCATATCTGTGTGTCTGTGCATCTGTGTGTCTATGTGTCTACATACTTAACACTAGGGAAGTCTAAATTATTGCCTAGAATTTAAAAGAACTATAGAAATAGCCAGTAAGCTACTTTTAAAATTTGAAAAAAAAAATCAATTACTTAAACTTTTGTTGTTGTTGTTGTTGTTTTAAGTTAGTGTCTCCCTTGTAGCATCAGCTGGCTGGATCTTATTATTGTAGACCAGGTTGGCTTTAATCTCACAGAGATCCATCTGTCTCTGTCTCCCAAGTGCTGGTATTAAAGGCCTGTACCACTCGACTGATTTCAATAGCTTAAATTTAACATACAAAAATTGTTTCAAATTTACTCCTGCTTTCTCTATATGATACTAATGAATGTTTAACAAAGATATAGATCATCAACAAAGACTATGAAAAAAAAAAGATCTAAATCCTAAAATCAGAATGTTGAGAACAGGCTGAAAAGGATCAAAGGATCAAACACTACTCGTGTGAGAAAGGAAATGCCTCTTCCATTGCAATAAATTGCTGCGTGCATAGGTTTTGTAATTGTGTGTGTTCATGTGGGTGTGTCTATTTGTGCACAAATGTATGTCTGTGCATGTGGAGGTAAGAGATCTATACTGTTTATCTTTTTCCATCACTCTCCAGTTTATTTTTTGAGAAAGGGTTTCTCCTGAACCTTAAGCTTGCTAACTCCAGAATATTGACTAATGAGGTCCCAAAATCTTCCTGTCTCTGCTTCCCAGTCGCTGGGTTTCAGACACATTGAGCTTTTTACATGGGTGTTGGAGATTCAAACTCATGCCATCATATTTGTGGGACAAGCACTTTATCAACTGAGTCATAGCCACAGATCTTGTATGCATAGTTTTGAGAAGAAAAGCTCACTTACTGTTAAATGTAAAATACTTAAAATTATCAGCAGTTCCAGATAAGAGGACATGAAGCAAATGGCCACATCTTTTCCTCTGCACACTTAGGAAAAGCACATTGTCCTAGGTATTTCCAGGTCTACTATATTGCAATAGTAACATCATAAGATGATTGCAGTCAAACAGTTTTCACTAAAACTAAACTTTCTGGAGTGCAAACACTGACTCCCATGGTTTTGTGATTTCACTTATTATTTATTCTTATTCTCTGGTTTCCTTATAAGTAAAATGACACCACTATATTTAATTGAACTACTGTTTTCTCAATTCCGCAAGAAGGTTTATGACCCTTTGCCAGATGTAAGACCATTTTATTCTCATCAGTTTAGAAAAGAAGTATCCCATAACTTCTCAGAAAAAGAGTGAGTTAATTTCTCTTGAGAAATGCTACTGTCAAATCCAAAAGAAATGTGTGGTGCTTGATCAGCATGTCACAGTGTGCCCTTTTACAACACTGTAATTCATGCTGGGAACACTTGCATCCTCCAAACCTAAAAGATAAATATAAGCAAAGTCCAGGCCTTCCTTATGAAATTCTTTAGAGATCTGTTTTCTGACCCACTTTCTTTGCCTTCTGCAAATTTGCTGTGGGGTTGTTGTCACGGGTAGATCCATGTTACTCTTCAGTAAGGAATTAAGAACTCAGTACCAGACAGGAATAAAATTCCTGACCTAGCTGCTATGTTGAATTGCTAGCTTAATAATTCCACTAAGCTAGACTTCTAATGTCTTCAGGGATATTTTTGGAAGTTAAAGGTATGTCCAGCTGACTCTCCATAGAGAATTTTTACTTCTAATTTCTATATCCCTTTTTTTCCAGATTGTAAAAGATGATGACTATTTCAAGACGAAGATGACGAGGACAGGAGGTTAAAATTACCTGCCTCTCCAAAAAACATATCTCAAATAGAACAATCACAATCATAATTTTATACTGTTTTATTGCCTAATGGAAAGCAGAGCCTGTATCTCCATTATTGTTCATGTTGTTAAGCCATCTCTGCTCTCCTGTCACAGCTCACATCCATTTAAATAACCAAACAAATTCCTCTACTTATTTTTTCAAGGAGGAATTTGGTCACTTTTATTGAAGTGGAAGACCTCATTCAAGAAGTCATGTTAAATAAAGAATCTTATCCCTCAGAAGATTTTTCTCTTTATGATTATCTAATTTGATTCCTTTTTTCACTTTATGAATAAAGCTGAAATGAAAATTCTTATATATAAACATAAAAGTCTTGTTCCTTTCTTTCCCCTTTCATTTAAAATAATAAATTTATAAAAGTGGAAGTAGTAAATGCTAGGGCACGAACATATTTCACCATTTTGCTTTAATTGCCTTCTAGTACGCTCTACAACTTCACAAGAAATGCTTGCCATCAGGCATACCCTGCAGCATAATATATTAATCTGAAAGCAAAACATAGCAAGGAACAAAATAATTAAAATGATGAAAAAAGATCTCTACACATTAAATATCTCAGAAAATTCATCTGTGTGGTATAACTTAGTGGTATGAACATGCACAAAAGAGGCCTTGGGTCCAATCTCTAGCACAAATGAAGTTGTACAGTGTATAGAGTACTGAGGATTAAGGTCAGGGAAAAGAAACTTATTTTATGTGGAAATATATCCTAAGTTCCTACTCAAATTCTTAATCCTTATTCAACTGTGTCGAGCTTTTCCCTTTCAAAGATGAGTTTCTCAAAGCTGGAAAATATTAGATTTTATACATGTGGAGGAAGTTCAACAGCACTGAATGCTTGTGTAGAGAAATGTGCATCCATCTTTATGGTAGTCTCGTTCAGTATGGTAAAGACTCCAGCTAAGAAACTTACATGTTCTCCTCTCTCTCTTCTACCCCTTAATCAGCCAGATTGCTGTTTTTATTCCTATAGATGTTAGATAAGTAAATTTGAGTTGATTCAGATTTAAATTATAAGGCATGTAACCTCACTTCAGAATAAGTTCCTTTAGATTTAATTGTGGAACTGACCTATCACCAGTGTTTATCATCTGTACATAAACTATATGTTTACATTGATTGACAAATGGTATTGCATTTTTCCAGTTAACTACAGACAGTGTGTGCATGATCTTCTGAAGTGTTTCTCAGTAGGACCAGAATGTTGACTTAAAAACTAGATGATTATTATATGGTATGTCAAGAATTGGAACATAAAAAGGAAGTTCCTAATAATTCCAACTTAAGTACACTAACAGATTAAAAAAATAGCCAGTTCACATAAACTATCCCGTTTTTGCATTGGACTAAAATATGCTCATATTTTAAATTGATGGGTGAGTGCAAGTGCAGCAAACAGGATAAAAAGAACTGGACAACAAGGAATTCAGTATGGTATGTCAAGAATTGGAACATAAAAAGGAAGTTCCTAATAATTCCAACTTAAGTACACTAACAGATTAAAAAAATAGCCAGTTCACATAAACTATCCCGTTTTTGCATTGGACTAAAATATGCTCATATTTTAAATTGATGGGTGAGTGCAAGTGCAGCAAACAGGATAAAAAGAACTGGACAACAAGGAATTCAGTTGCAAGTAGACTGAGGGGGATTGGATGTTCTCCTTTACTTTCAAAGGTGTTATTTAAGAATTTAAGTAACCTGGATCCAGGGTCACATCAAGAGCAGAACTTCCAAACAAGGTCAGGGTGCTTTTGGAAGATGGGATCCTTCTCACAAGAAGGTTGTGTCTGTAGTGGCCCACACGTAATAAAATCAATATCTAGAATTAAAGTGTCAAAACCTGAAACTGTCTTTATCTCATGTCTGGCTATAAGAACAAATACAGAGGCATGTGAATTTATCAGCCTTATTAGAATACGTATAATTTTTTGCGATTAATCATTTAAAGTATATCAGGTATGTTAAAAGACCTGCAATTATTTAATTGATTATCTGAGGAAAAACTACATGCTTTTTTATGGAGAAAGCAGACTATAATAAAATGTTAGATTTGGAAATAGGAGTATCATTGTAATTTAGATGTTAGATTGATAGTTTTCAGTGCTTTTGACATTCTAAGTGTACAAATCCAAATGTCAGTAGCTAATCATGGGTAATCTGCAATTGGTTTCCTGTGTTTAAAAATATCAAGTTCTGGCAACTTCTATGTGTTTCTAGACACATATTTCTCAAATACATAATACAGAATCTGTTAAAAGGTGGGCTAGAGAGATGGCTCAGTGGTTAATAACACTGACTGTTCTTACAGAAGGCCTGGATTTGAATCCTAGCACCCACATGGCAGCTAACAACTGTTTGTAACTCCAGTTCCAGCGGATCCAACAGCCTCTTCTGTCCTCCACAGGCATTGCATAACACGGGTGCACTTACCTACACACAGGCATTACATGCATACACATAAAATAAAATTAATAAAATAAAAAGTATCTATTAAAAGGTAATTTAATTTCTGAAAACAAATACTAAAAACAACAAATTCAAAATTCTGAAACACTTCTAAAACGCAAATATTTAGTAAAGTTACGAAAGAGGAAATTACAATTAACAAAAAAACAATAAAACATGGTATCAGGAATTTGGAGAAATACTTAATTAACTAATTGATACACAGTATCACTCTGAAACTGGAGTTGTCAATGAATTAGTTTAATTCTCCTGCCTTAGATTACTGAATGCCAAGATTACAGGTTTGAGCCACCATTCCTGTCTTAAAGAGTCAGTTTTTTTGATGTGTGTGTGTGTGTGTGTGTGTGTGTGTGTGTGTGTGTGTGTAAGATATCTTCCTCTATTTCTCTGCACTTTTTGGTTTATCATCTCAAGACAATATCAATTGCTAATCCTGGATCTCTGTGTTTCAGAGACGATGGCCAACCTGAACCTGCCCAGGATCTACCTGTCTCTGGTCTTCAGCACTGGAGTTATAGATGCCTATACCAAGGCCTGGCTTTACATGCATGCTGGGGATCCTTAAACAGGTCCACAGACTTGCTCAGCAAGTGCTTTATCCGCTGAAATATCTTCCTGAACCTGAAGGTATATGTTATCAATAAATTTCACTAATGAACACCATCCAGATATTTTCAATGTTATAGTCATAGAAAGGTAAAATAATCAACAGCCTAGGCCACATATAACCTGCTAAATTTGAATTTTGTATTTAGTATTCTGAATTATGTCTAAGCATTAAATATAATACTGTTGAGGAATAAGATTAAAACATTTAGCAAGAAGTCTGATCATACACTGTACTAACATGCTGCACACTCACGAATGCTGAAATAATGATTAAGAATTACTCAAAAACCTAGACCTATACAAAGCATTTCACCTTAATTTGCTTGCTTCTGGTATTGAAGTTCATATATTCTGATTAATAGGCATCACAGCCATTTCCAGAGGATAAAAGAAACTTCTCAATGGTTGGTAAATGCATTATTTGTAATTGTTCAAGAACAGCATTACATAGAAATTGGGAGCTTAAATTTAAGAATTTGTTATATGTTAAAGTTTTAATAAGCTTATTAAATTCAATTTTTCCCTAAAAATACTGCTAAGGCTTAAAATTAAATAACATAGATCTATTTTTAACATATCTATTTTGAAGTTCTGAAATAATTCTTTGTTGCAGTGTATCCATAAAATTGGTGTCTGGCCATAAACTACTAAGCATTTTAATGGTTATTACCTGTGTAATTTTTATTAAACAAATGAGTAAAGTGTTATTTTAATAACCTGAGTGAATCACATTTCAGCTAATCTATAAAATGAAGTTATTGTAGTACAATATAAGACAATAAGTTACTGTCCTCCAAGTACCTCTTAGTTCTGATATAGTCTATATAAATCTCAATAAAATTAGGGCATGCTAATTTTATTCATCTTTAAATCGTAGTATGGAACACGCTATAATGACATGAACTTCCAAAGATTTGAGGTTTGCTTTAAATAAAAATTAAAATCTCTTTGCAACTGTTCCTTCACTAAATGGAGCACAAAAAACAGCCAAGGTGACAGTGAGCTTCCTTTACTGAGTGCTAGTGTTCCAAAATGCTCACAGGCCTCTATTTTGTTGAGGCAGTAAACCTATTGCCAACAAGTAGACCAATGCATATATTTCATTTCCTTGCAGAAACCAATACAATAATTCATCATTTTGTGTCATCAGATCTAATGTCTTTCTCAGTTATTTTTCATCGCACTTAATGGCAACTACTCATTATTTTCACTTGCATTCACAAGATAAAACATCTTTAAGTATACTTTAACTCCAAAGAGATAGAGTAAAAAGATATTTCCTTATTGAAATAGGTTTTAACCAAGGTTGGTTTTTACTAACAGCTAATTCTGTTTATCCAGAAATGAAGGATCTTAGATCAGGGAATTTTTTTTTTTCAACAGACATTACCAAGGAGAATCCTTAACCAACAGGTTCACTTTAAAAGGAGTGCCAAAAGTATGAAAAAAATTCATAACTGTAATACCAGAATTTGAAAGTGATGCCAGATGGAATGCTGAGAGTCTGAGGCCAGCCTGCACTATGTAGGAAGTTCCAGGTCATCCTGGGCTACAGAGAAGGCTATCTCAAAAATTGCAAAAACATCAATAACAAAGACATGTCAAAGCACTAAAAGTTAAAAATACTGCTATGTTCAACTTTTTCCTACTTGCAGTTTTCTTTGATCTTCGATAGAGTTAATGATTTTTGTCTGTGGCCTTATATTTAAATATCCATTTAAGTTTTGTAAGTTGTTAGTTCTTAGAACAATTTATAAATAACTGTTAAGTAACCATGTTGAGGTATGACTTTATAAATAACCATAAAGTTAAAATTTCCAATTATTTATCTATTTTAAATCACCTTTAACAATACTATAGTATCACAGTGACACTAAAAGAAAAAAATATATATATATATATACCTCATTTTAAAAATTAAATGTAAAGTCGTATTTGCACAAGATTCCTCTCAAATCTCAAGGTAATTATTTTATTATTCTCAGGTAATCCTTATTTGGAATATGTTTTAACACAATGCCTGCTTACTTCCTAGATCACAAAATTCTTTCATTAATTGAATAAAATATATTTAGTTATAGTTACTGTAGGGAGGCAAATTCCCTATTTAGTTTTATTGAAATCATGTACTCCGCAAATATGAACACCAATGTTTTTTCCTTATTCTAGATCTTTAACTTTTGTACTGTATAAGAATGTGTAACTATTTGAAGTGGTCACATACCACAAAATGCAAGTTTCATAGTATACTACAATCACCTTGAAGAGCACATAAAATTAACATATTGCTTTTAACTGATTAACATACTAAACAAATTGTGCATATTTGCATATAATGCTTTTCATCACATTCACATATAGACAAAATTGTGAAATCACAAGAGCAAAGTAAGATATTAAGTGGTTTTTGTCTCCTTAATGTTGATTTTGTAAGGCCATATTATCTTTTATCTTCAATGCCCATAAAAATGTGACTTTAACTTTTGAAATTTTTAAATAAAATAGGAGGTAGAGCAATGATTTTCAATTATGTTCACTAAGGGTGGGTCAGCATGCAGGCCAAGAGCTATAGCTCAACAGTGTCCTTAGAAATCAGCAGGGCAAAGGACATGGATTGGAAACAAACTTTTTTATCGTAATTTTTTTCTCCAAATCTCAGAAAAAAACATATCCACATGTAATTTGAAATGGAAAATTTACATCTTAACATGAATTACAGTTTTAAATAACTAAATCCCTTTAAATGACACACCAGAGTAGGTCAGGCTACAAACGGTCGCTTCAAATTTCAGTCTATACAGTCATAAATTTGTGACGCATTTATTTTTATACACACTAATACTCTGTAAAATTTACATTTATGCACCTTGTTTCATATAATTAAAAATAGCATCTATATACCAATAAATTAAAGAATACCTTATGAAGCAATTTATAAATAATGCACATATAAGGGTAGATAGCATTTTCTTACTCTTTATTACCACAGACTCCCATTTACTGTAAATTTCATCTTAGAAAAACATAACCCAATATGTCAAAATTAACTAGCAGTTGCTTAAATATCATAATAATGTGTGATGATATTTTAAGGAACATTCTGAGTATGATAATCATCATTATAATATTAGTACCTCATATAATACTTGTAACAATATGCATTTATTGAATTATTTATAGTTTCTTTGAGATAAAATGCACTAGAATAATAGATGCCTTTTTCAAAAAATGGTATAGAATGATTATTATGAGACTTGAACATCAGCCAGTAACTCAATTATGTGTGTGTGACACAATATTGCTTTAGCTTCTTATCAGATTCCAGATTTAAATATTGAAAAAAGAGAATTTTTCTTTCAGATTTGGACATAGACTAAAGTGGCCTTGATCCTTTATATAGAAGAGGTATATTGCCTAGCATCTAACAGGGCTTTAAGAAAAATATTCAAAAAAAAATAAATGTGCCAGATGTAGTGGCACATGCCTTTAATCCCAGCACTTGGGAGGCAAAGACAAGCAAATCTCTGTGAGATCAAGGCAAGTCTGGTCTACATAATGAATTCCAGGCCAGCTGGGACTACAAAGAAACCATGTGTTTAAAAAAAATAGAATAAATTATCTTATTTAATTTTAGGACATTTATATTTGAAAAGCAATATTATGTATCCTATAAGAAGCTTAATTTTCTATTGGAAGGGAATTCAAAAATTTCCAGAGCATCTCATAAGTTTTATTACATTGGAATAGGTTTTAGAACACTCACAAATGCTTAAAGAAAGTATATGCTCAAAGTATGACTTTTATAAATATACACCAAGTGTATGGAAGGACTGTTTAAGTTTGGAATTTTTATGCCTCTCTATTTTTGTTTATTAATTGCAGTTTCTTAATATTTTTTAATGTCATATATTTTTAGATTTTCTTATGATCTTTTGGAATTTCAACTCAACACAATGGGAAATGAACTCATCAAAGAAGTTATAATTGTTTGAAATTTACTTAAAGTTCTGCCATTTTCCTTCCCCAAGAG
>NW_008345684.1:524948-525433 GCF_000622305.1 Nannospalax galili | reverse complement strand
ATATATATTACTTGAAAGCTTGGTGTCCAATAATAGTAATATCAAAACAGATGAAGAGAACTGGATGTAGTCGATATTTTCAAATGTTGGTCTTCATTCACTGAAACTTAGACTGTATTCTATGTTGTGAACATGTCTGTACCTACTTTTGGTCATCATTTACTCTGACAGAAAATAACTTCATACACAAAGTTATGGTAGTAGAAAGGAATCAGCACATTGCATTTGTTGATTCAGTATGAAAGTGCCTTGTGTACAATGGTTTGAAACAGCAAAATTTTACTAAGATTAGATAGTACTTTTAAATGAATGGCATAGAAAGCCTTTATTATGAGTCATGATCATCAACCATGCTGATGTCTGCATAAATATATCATTATGGATTTTTATTCTTATGCTTTAAATATTAATCAATTTGAGCTGAATAAAGTGGGAAATGGGCTGTATATTTTAACTATGTAGTTTTGTTCTGCTCCATTCCTCTT
>NW_008345684.1:431635-523063 GCF_000622305.1 Nannospalax galili | reverse complement strand
TTTTGTTCTGCTCCATTCCTCTTAACCCATCAATTATGAATAATTACATAGTGAGACCATTTAATGTAGAATAATGGAATATCTACTTGAGTGTCTCAAAAAGAAAATGATTAGAATATTGAATATATACACGTATTTCTCCATAGGGTCATTGTTTCCCATAAAATCTCCCTTGAAAACCAATATACTGTCTATTTTCACTGCCACTGCCCCAAGCCAGGTCACAGCAACCATGCTGCTGAGCAGCAAGTGTCCTAATTCTGCTCTTTCAATCTTCCATTCATCCCCTTGGAATATCTACTTGAGTGTCTCAAAAAGAAAATGATTAGAATATTGAATATATACACGTATTTCTCCATAGGGTCATTGTTTCCCATAAAATCTCCCTTGAAAACCAATATACTGTCTATTTTCACTGCCACTGCCCCAAGCCAGGTCACAGCAACCATGCTGCTGAGCAGCAAGTGTCCTAATTCTGCTCTTTCAATCTTCCATTCATCCCCTTGCTCCCTACTTATAATACTCTTGAGATGTACAATAGTCACTTTATCGTTTTGTACAACATTCCCTTTCACCTGAGGTAATATTAAAACCCATCTTCTTAGCATGTCTTTTTACTCCATTAAGTGTGGCTACTGACTTTCAAATTACACTTTTTGCAAATCTTTTCCTTGCTCAGTAAATTCCAGTCACACTGATTTCAATTCTTCAAATATATCAAGCGCATTTCTTTATAAAGCAGTTCCTTCTACTTTCAATGTACTTGTTACTACTCTGCAAAATTAGTTCCTTCTCTTCCCTGAGAATGGAGCTTAAATGTTACCCCAAACACAGGCCTTTTCATCTGTCTCAGTTAAAGTGCCCTTGCCTATCCAGTTCCTCTCTGTTTCAGTGCTTCCTTTGCTTCCTCCAAAGAATTTCTACAATCTTTGCTGTTTTATTTACTTACACAGGTGGCATGGGGTAACAGAATGTGCCTACTCATTTCATCTTCTAAATTTTATTTAATTTAAAAATATTTTTAGTATTTAAATTACATATGTATGGGTATGTATGTGAATATGTGCAAGCACATGCAGGTGCCTTTGGAGGCTAGAGATATAAGATCCCCCTGAACTTCAGTTATAAGCAGCAGTGAACCACTTGATGAGGATGCTGGGAACTGAACTCAGTTATATAAGAGCACCAAACACTCATAACCACTAAGTCGTCTCCCCATCCCCTAAATTTTAGATTTTAAAGACAATATTTAAAGGAATACAATAACAAAAGTGTTATATTTTCAATATTTTAAGAAAATAATGAGGTATATAGAATTCATAATTTTATTAGAATATTATAGATGTGTTAACAATTTAATCCTCTTGTGTGAGTTACATGATCAATAATGTGTGCTGGACAGACACATACTATTATAATTATCATACTATGCATATTGATGTCTACCATATTGATACTGCCAATAAATGGTAGTAAGCCAAAGGAAAAGATTTCTATGTATTTTGAGATTTAGTTGACAGTTTCAAGCATGATCTATTCTTTCATTATTTACAATAAATGAAACATGTAGTTAGAAGTACTTGTATATGGAGGAGATAGAGCTGGCTACCGAAGACTGTACAATAGCAAATAGGTCTGTAGACAAGACTTCAGTGAAGTCCTTTAGAGACAACAATCTTGTACCTTTTATGTAGTATCATTAAAAATAATTTTATCCATTAGAAAATCCACATACATGTATGTAAAAAAGCATACGCTATTAGAATTTTTTAATATTAACTTATGCCACTTCTGGTTTAAAGAAGATAAATTTAATAAGCATGCTATTAGTTTTGTGCAAGAAAAAGTTTTCAGCTATAGTTTATTTTGAACCCAGAGGCAAATAATATTTAGAATCAGATGGTCACTGCTGAATCTGCATTAAAGTGATGCCTTATCTTTTTATACTGCTGTTAATCCTAATGACTCCACAATGACTTGTTCGAACTATCTATGTACAATAAAAGCAAATTATAGGTTTTATTTATAGTTACACTTTCCAAGAAAGCATGAGATATTAGTCTCAAGCACTTATTCATCTATCAATATTGTATCCCTGAAAATCAATTTTATATGTTGTGACAGATACTATAAAAATATTCTCTGTAAATTATCTAACTGTTCTAATTTAGGAAAAAAATTAATATTAATTATTTGTATTTCTGCAGTTTCTACAGTTTATAATCAATGCTTATGGCAGTTCAGCTAATTTTAGGCCATCAATTTTATGCACGTATTTTTCTGCTTAGTAATGTTTACTAATAATTAGTTATATGCAACTGAAGAAGTTTTGCAGTCAGTTCATTCAAAGCAATAAAGTAGTGAAACCAACTACTACTCTGTCTTTACTTTGCTGATTTCTTTGTAACTGTGTTCTGTGGGAATAAATCAATTCACATCATAGTGGTGATAAGTTCATTGTTTCATCTAGCCAGCTAGTCTATTGACTTACAGAATTTTTGTAAACATTAGGCACACCCTGAGAGATGCATCAACACATTTAGGGCATATGGTACTCTGCTAAAGGAGAGTAATCTGAATAAATGGACCCTAAGGACAGTAATCTGAATAAATGGACCCTTGGTTGCTGTGAATTATTGCAACTGACACACATGATTAATTTACACATGAAGGAAGAATAGAGTTTGTATTCATTAGTAAGGAAATGAAAGGTTATATATTTTTAGATTTTAATTTGAATTTTAAATAAAAATTACAAGCAACTAATCAGTATTGTGGTCTAAAATACAAAGAAAAACAATGGAATACAGGAGAGAGTAGAAAACAAATTATATTTTTGCCTAATCATATGAAGTGACTGAGGAAGCATCATTACTTTCCGATTGATTCAAGCAGCTTTGGGTAATAGACAAGAAGAATCAAATTGATTTATTTCATATTTACGTTACATAGCTTTACATCTGGTTCAAAGACAAGAGGTCTTTTCTAGAGTCAGATTACCCTTAGATCCATATTAAAAGAATGAGGTAGTTCACTGTTTTTGTCATTACCATTATTTGACCCTGCCTAAGTATGAGAGACTGGGGATAGGGTATGAGGTCAGAGGGTGAATCCAACCATTTCAACCATGAAGGATCTTATATATAATAATATGGTAATTTGAACACACAGCAATGAAATTTTACTTGCTGAATGCCCTTAAAGGATAAATATTATATAAGAATGAAAATTTACCCTGTACAAAATAACAAGTTTCAGAAATAAAGCATAAGTGAAAATTACTAGGAATATGAAAATGTCCTCACAAAATTAAGTATTAACCATACAACTGACATTTACTTTTTATCTGTACTATAAATCAATACACATTTACACAGATCTTTCTGTGTCATGCATATAATTCTACCATGTTGCATGTATTTTTTATGTTCAAGCATTAATGTTTTGATGTTATCTCTTTATGAATCTACATATTAAGGAACTTTATTTAAATATTCGTAAGAATAGTATGAGAAAGGATGACATTCTATTAACCATTTGTGTGAATATTACAATATATGAAAGTTATCCAAACTTATTATCATGTAAATCTTTGAATTGTCATAGCTCAATAAATAACCATTTAATACTGATGTGCAATACAATCATACATTGTAATTTTATGTTGAAGAACTAAGTTAAATTTTAACCAGTTTATTCCTTATAGATACTAGTAACTTTATACAAATGTATGCTTATTCATAACCTGTGTTTTCAGTATAATACAAATTCAAATTAAAATTTTTATAAACAATCTTTAATGATCCTTTTTAATCAATTGGATAACTGGAGAATATCCAACAGACACTAAGTTAATTAATATAAAAGTGAGTAGAGATGTTTAGTATTTAACTAAAACAACTTAAAATAATTAAGGATTCATTAAGCTATAGGAAAATAAAAATGAGTCCAAGAGGCTAACAAACTACTTCTCTAGGCTCTTCATTTGTATAAAGTCTTATTTTCACACAACAATCTTCAGTATAATGGTATATTTGTTCTGTGGATATTCTTTTGTGTTTGAGTTGTGCTATTAAACCCAAGACCTAGGATAATTGCTAACTGATATAGGTATTACATATATTATTTGAGTTACTACTATTCAGGGCCATTCTGACTAGCACAATTTCAAAACTTCTGGTAAACTTTAATCTCAATATACACATGCTTTTCATATCTATAGATACTAATAAAAGTATAATAGACATACTTGATTTTCTAAATTAATAATTGTTTTCTCTCCAAATAAAAGAGTAGGTAAAAAATTATATGCTATTTTTTAAAATCTTAGTGTTTTCACATAAGTAACCAAAACTACTCTTGGATCCTTAATACCAACAGTCCTTGAAGACAGATGTTGGTAGTCTGAAGCTATCCACCACTGTGCAAGAGTGTAGCATTATTGCTGACACCTATTATGTGGTATATTGTCAAAGTCATGGGGATAATATGTTTTCCAAACCATATATATTTATGATTGCGTTCTTCCAAGTAAAAAAGAAAAAGGAAGAAAAAAAACATATCAATGGTGTTCTTTAGAAATGAGGATACCTGAATATTGCTTCAGAATGATTATTCTATTTTAAATAAAGAAATACAGCCTTGTATTTTTATGACAAAAAAACAATGCTGTGTTGTCTTTCTGTCTCATTGAATCTTCTCCCCATCACACAGGAAGTACATATGCTCATCTGACCTTCATTTGTATTTTATGCCAGTTATTTCCAGACATCAAACATCTATATGATGTGTTAAATGACAACTATAATTGATCACAACTGTTTCATATTTGAAGTCTCTGGAGAGTTCCAACTAACAGGTGACATGTGGGGATCCTCACACTACCACTGACAGCAACCAGTTAGGTACATGCTGGAAAACTTTTATAGATGTTTGATACTTTAATGTAAGGGAATTTAGAGATATTTTTCTGCATCTTTAAATATTCACATAAGTCCAGAGATATTTGTAATGAAAGATTATTTAAATAGAAGGAAAGAAAATGCTCAAATATTTTACATGCTTTTCATTATTTTTCACACAGAATTCAACTTCACTTTGACATTGCCCACTAAAAAAAGTCTCCTCTAAAATATGATAGCGATTTGATTTTATGAATAGGATATTTATAACTTATGAATGCAAATTTATCACTCACAAAAAAATAGAAACCCCAACACTGATTTGTGAGCATGTGATTTAAGAATAATTTTAAAGAATTTTAAGAATAAACATATGGTAAAGGGTGTCTGGAAACTAGTGTTAGATAAGGGCAACCGATAGTTACTGGAGAACACAGGTTGATAACTGGTCACGGGGTTCAGCCAGAGTGATGACCTGTCTTTGAAGCAGGCAAGAGAGAGAATCCACACTTCTCCCTGTTACCAGAGATCGCAAAGAGCCAGAAGTCTCCATTAGGTCTGTGCCATGAAGCTTGACCTCCAGTGGAGGCTGTTAAGCCTGGAGCAATCCTGCAACTGCCTGTGGTGGGACCCACGTGATGCGGAGGCTCAGCCATCCCTTAAAAGAAATCTGGAGATAGAAGGGATCAGAGCTCTTGGGGCCCTTAGTCCCAGGCGGTGTAGCCAGATGCTCTGGTGACCCAAACATACTAGACTTCCTAGTGTGGCAAGTCCAGAGATGCTGACCTAGGGACTAAGTTATGTGCAGGAGCGGACAAGTGCACCATAACATCCTCCTCCTCCAGCCCCTTTTGCCTCTCCACCGTGTCCCTTACCTTGGTTGTTGGAGACGTGACTGCAGTCGCCTGTCCAAGCTGTCAGCAGGGGCAAGAAGAAACCAAATTGCAAAAGAAATTCCCGGACTTCGCAGCCCCCCATGACTCTTCCTGGTTCTCTTCTCCTCCGGGTTAAAAAGAAGTGGCAGCAGCGCAGCCAAGTGTTAGAGGTAGGGTGGGGGTCCAAGTCCACGTTCTCTTCTTCTTCCTCCTCCTCTTCCTCCTCCACAAGGTCCGCAGGGCAAGTCCCGGGGCGCCCCCTGCGTGAGGCCCCGGGAGCAGGGCACAAGGGTCCAGGCTGCCCAGGTGCAGGAGCAGCTGCTTCAGAGTAGGATGCTGCCTGCGGCGCCTGGGAGCTCCTGCTGGCTGGAGGCGAGGGGAATTGCATCCACCACGGTGTCCCGCTTGCGCGAGGACTATTCACTTGGGCCCGAAAGAGCGCGCGCGCAGGAGCGAGCTCAGGCTGTGGTTTGGGGGAGGGGATCCAGGACCCGGGAGGGCTCCTCACAGAAGGGACTGGGGGCGGGTAGAGACAATCAGGTGGAAAGCGCAGTTCTTGGGTCCACAGAGCCTCCTTGGACACAAGTGGGCACTTGCAGACCCCAAAGCAGAGGAGGCACACTGCAGTTAGCAAGAGATGAAGGGGCAGCGAGAACTTTCCTCTGGCCGGTGTTGAGAAAGCAGGAGAATGAGGCTGGGGAGGGCCGCGAGTGATCCCAAGGAGTTGCAGACTGAGCCCTCACCCCCTCGTCTGAGTGGCGTGGGAAGAGTATTGCGTCGTGGACGCCACCGAGTAGGTGGCGTCTGCGCCGCCCCGCAGCAGCGGCAGTCACTTACACAGGCCCCCCAATCACTTGGTCCCCCTTGTAGAGGCAGCGATGTTGGCCTTTTTGAGACTAGTAGGCTCTGGACATGTTTTCCCCCTTACTTTCCTACATTTCTGCCGCTGGAGGCGGTGAGAGACGAGGGTCAACGCTCCTGGCCCCTGCACAGCTCAGAGGCAGCAGTGGTCAGCCCTGAAGCATCTGAGTGCCAGGCGCCCAAACTTGCCCAGCAGGGCGAACCAACAAGCTTCTTGGCCACCTTGCTTTGAGTCCTTGGAAAGCGTAGGGACAGAAGCCACAGAGAGAAGGCGCATCAGGCTGGTGCCTGGCGCCCAGGCTCTTCTAGGTCTTCCTCGTCCTGGTTCACTGGTGACTTCGCCTTGGAGGTCACGCGCATCATCATCATAGTCTCGGAGCCAGGCTTCTGAGGATCTGGATCGCTCGCGGCGCGGGGGCGTCGAGGAGCTGTGAGCTCGGAGCAGCCCAGGGACTGAGCAGCTCTTGTCCAAGTCCACCGCCGCGCGCGCGGGAGGTGCGCTCTCCCAGAGCGAGAAGCCCCTTCTCAAAACCAGCTTGCTCTCAGGGACAGGTCGCTCGCTGCTAGGGTGTTGCACCAGCTACTTGGTGGAAGCCAGTGCCAGGCCGGGTATTAGCGGCAAGCTGATGAGAAAGGGTGTAGCCATCTGCAGTCCCCAGGTCCGGGTTTCCTGATGCCAAAACCGGTGCAGAGGGATAGGGTAGAGCCTGGAGCTCTGTTGAGCCTGGTGGAGTCCGGAGATCTCCCGCCTGGCAGCAGCGGCTTGGATGTTGCCAGTTCAGCGCTAGAGGGAGATAGTTGACAACAAAAATTCCTCCACTGCTTGCAGCTGGAAAGGCTAAACCTGAGACCTGAAAGAAGGAATGCTTTGGGGCTAAAGTTACAATGTTAAGGGCTCGCAGTGGAAACCCTATTGCTGGCGAAAAAAATATTTAATACATTCGTTAATGTTATTGTCGTTTCATTTCTTGAAGGAACATGGGTTATCAGGCTCGGATGAGGTTTAAAAATGCCATTCCCATTGCATTACAAAGGGGATTTTGGAAGGGATATTGATAAAACTGGAGGAAAAAAAAAAAAAAAAAAAAAAAAAAAGGGCGATGGGGGAGCTGTGTTCCCAAACATAGAGGATATTCTCCACATAGACGGAGGGTACCTGTAAATCGTAGTGTGAGTAATCAGAAAAGCCACAGATCCAGGACCGAAGGGTCAACACTCCACAGGGAATTCTGGAAATTAAAGCAGCCTGGCATTTGATGCATTTCGATGGTGCTTGACACTGCCTATTTCTCAATTCGTGTCACAGTCGGTGAGAGAAGCGAGAAAAGCAAATGATGTCCCAAATCTAAAAGCTGCTCCCATGGAGAGAAATGCAATATGCAAGGGATTTGGAGAGTGTGCAGGTTTCTGATTGGTGACTGTACATTTACCCTCATTACCAATTCATACACAGCTTCTTTTCAAAGATGTAAATGCCAATTTAAATGTATGGAAATCACATCTACAAAGATAACCAGACATAGAGTTTCTATATTGTTTTAAGTAGTGATCTGATTTTGCTACTCATTTTATCAGTTACCGATTATGACTAACTACAAAGACCCTTCTAAATTCAATTTAGTTTACTAACTCAGGTGTAAAATAAAAATCTACACCAATATGCTGTAAGTCATTATGTCTAAATAATGTTTTCAAAAGTGCTTAATGATTAACTGTGCCTGTGGTTTGATTTTAAATAATAACCTTTTTACATGTTGTTAAAATAGTATATTTCCAAGACCTTTAAATATTTTTCATTTTAAAATACTGACTCACAGTGAATTCTGTAGGCTTTCTTGACAACCCAAGGTAAGAACCAGCTTCTCATTGTGTTCTGACAAACCCAAAGAATGGGTAATACTGTAAGCTTGGAATGTAAAACATGGCAATCTGTTTTTATTCAAGTTAAGAACAATTGCTGGGAGATTTTCAGTTTAAAATAACCAGAATAATTTCTCCCATAAAATATTTTAAATGAACATTGAAGATCAGATTCTTATATTTTTCCTGAATTTTAGCTTTAAAACTATATTAAATAATAGAACACCAAGAAGGTCAGTTCTAATTAGATTTGAACAAAATGGTTTTAGTGGAATGAAAATAAATCAAAGAACAAAAGTTACCAATTCTTTTCTAAGACTCAGTTAAATTATAATATGTCTGAAATATAAACTTCAAAATAATACCAATACTTGATGAAAGTGAACTTCTCTCCCTGCTGTAACTGCAATTCACCTACTATTCACAAAGTGTTTCAATAAGTCACAACTTAGCTTCACATAATATGTGTAACCTCCTTATATGATTGACATTTATTTGGATTTATTTTTTTCAGAAAAGTATTTACAAGATTTTTCTCAATATTAAATATTGTTTTTGATATGTGTAGAAAATAACATTTCAATTTTAAACATCTAAAAGATTAATTTTAATTTAATTATCATGACCATTGAGCTAGCAAGAGTTCATGAGTTGGGTATGATTATTAATTCAAAAGAGTGTAGAAAATTAATTACTAAAATTTGTGTGTATATTCATCCTACAGCTTTGATTGTGCTCATTTTACATGCTCAATTCTCTTCACTTAGAAAAGAGTCAATAGTAAACCATTTTGTATAAGTGAAAAAAAAATAAAAAACTTGTTAGCGAAGCATACCCTTTCATTTAAAATAGGATCTTTTGTAAGCTAGTAACAGTTGCACTAAGCAAAAATACACTTCCATTTTGATTTTCTGGCAGTGTTGATACATTTGCTGACATGTGACAGTTTCAAAATTATAAGCCACTCAATGAAACAGATGCAATATTCATGTAGATTTATCTGCACTTGTCTATTTGAATCATACCCATATTCATAAAAGTATTCATCTCCCATTTTTCAAAGCTATATTGCTCAGAATTCTTTTTGTATTCTTTCAGAACATTGTTCTTCAAGATATATATGGTCTGGTTTCAGGTAAGCAATGATTAAATTTTTATTAAGTAAAAGATATATGGCACTAAAATCCAGTCTGACTGTTCACTTATAGTAGAAACAACAGTGTTCAGAATGCTATTTGCTTTGTAAAATGATGAAAAGAGCAGAGATTTAACCTGCAATTAATTCCTTTGAGTAAAAACAAGAAGGATTATAATGTTTAATACTCAGCAGGTTTCAAGGCTTGAGAAAGTCTCAAGTATATTATTCAGGTAGAAAAGTAAATTAATCCATTTACAACAGTAATTTGCATTCCCTAAGGTCAAGAAAGAAGAAACATAAATAAAAGAATGTTGATTCTCAAAGATGGCAAAACATCAGGTCTTAAAAGATTAAGTTTTCACTGTAGACATATGCAATTGCATGATCCTTTTTTATTGATACAAAAGTCAGAGGCCTGCTGTGGGCAGTATAATATTTTCATGCCATCAGCCTTAAAATATATATTAAGGAAAAGATTGACTTGTATATGACTTAGCATGCAAACAGGATAAGTAAAATTCAACAGTTAAAGTAAAAATAAATCCACAAAGCAAATATAGCTACTCTGAGGCTCTTTACTTAGAAATTACATAATTAGAGACAGTACACATATGCTTAATTCAGAAATTTCTGTTTGCTTGTTTGTTTGACAGGGTCTCTTTAGTCCCAGTCCTCCTGGAACTCACTACTTAAGCCAGGCTGGCCTCAATTTCACAGAGTTCCACCTGCCTCTGTCTCCTGAGAAAAAATCTGTTTTGATAATCAGAAAAATAAATATATTTATTCATATAACACATAGAACATTTGTGTTTGTCAAAAAATTTCTCTGGAGCTTTTCATCTCAGCATCCATTTTTCAATATTTCCTGTACATTTGTGCCAAGGATCACGAGGAATGTAAAAAGATTATTAGGTTTGACTTCTGGACTCTCAGGAGTTCATGTTACACTATAGAACACATAAATATGGATTATTCCAGCAAAGATCATTTCGTGTGACCTCACAGTGTTCATCTGTTTGGCACAGTTAGGGGGAAAAAAGAGTAATCACAACTTTACCATCACTCCAAAAAATAAATAAACAAGTAAAAGCTGCTTTCAGTCAGTTAAACACATTCTTGAAGACTAGACTATGAACATTTACTTACAACAAATGTCGTTCTAAATGTTACTCACAATAGTCAAATAATTCAACTAAATTCAACTAAGTCACATTTTTAATGACATTCCAAAATAATTTGATTAACTTCTGTAGAGGATTTTAAAGTATAAATATATTCAGCTTTATAAGTAACATGTCATTTAGTTTGTCTTTAATGTCCCAGAGTGACCAGTTTTGTCAAAACAACTTTATTCTCATTGAATACTAATAAATATCACTAAAGAACATTGTCTAAATGTCAGACAACAGTTGATAAAACTAAATTGAAATAAATAGTTGTATGCCTAAATAGATGTAATGTATTTTCACCATAACAAATATCAGGAACGCTGCTGTTGGTTATATTCAAGTTATATTCAAAACAGAAATCTAGTAAAATTATATATCTATCTTGTATTTTTTATACATTCAGAAGCTTTATGTACTGCCTCTGGAAAAAACCAAAGCCAGATTTTGCAAAAAAAGCTCAAGTATTAAGTTTGTTAGCACTATTATTCTTTCAATAATAATTATCAGCTACACAATTTAGTACTCAGATACAAACAATGCAAACCATGCTTTTGTGTTATAGTCAACCTGGGGTACAGAATATATTAAATAAAGAGAAAAATATCTTAAGATATATTTTGTAAACAAAAGTTTATGGGGAAAGTTATATCATGAAAGAATTTCAGATTTGTACTCAAATATCTTATTTGTAGGTTTGAACTACTATGTTTTGCTGCACATTAAACTTGAAAATCTAATAAACAAGTTTGAGAGATACTGTCATAATCCACATGAGCTATGATTTCCCCAAAGCAATTTCATTGCCTAGTAGTTGCTTTTTACATGAGGAAATTTGTAATATATTAATCATCATGTGCTTCTTTTTGTTTGGCCTCCATTATTTCTCAACACTGCTCAATTTTGTACTACTAACAGTTTAGTCAATGCAACTTTATAAATTGCTATATTATATACATCTGTCCATTATTTTTATAAGACTAGTCTTTTCCTATTCTGGAAAATAAAGCTCACAATGAAGTACATGTGAAACTTCATTCATACTTCAGGGTTAAATTTCATAGTAACACCAGGCTCCTGCAGTGATGGCAGGAAAGAAGCTTCTTTTATTGACTGCCCTCCTGCCAGTACTTCCCTACCTTTGAGAAAAAATCACAGTGAGCAAAGAGTAGGCCACAGGATTAGAGCATGTGCCTAGATAGCAACAGGTTCTAACCCTAGCACCAAGCACCAACAATTCAAAACAAAAATCATGATAGGAAATAATTTGGAATAGGTCACTTGATAAATTTAGGACATGTTGAATTTCTGGATAACTGTGCATTCTGAGATGTGGATTTTCAGGGTACTGGTCTCCCTCCCCTCACTGCAGTAGCAGTGTAGTGAATACGTGAATGAAGCATGATCAGGCACTCAGCCATATCAAAGCATGCTCTAAGGAAAAACCAATTCTAATGTGTGGAAAAGGAATAAACATTTCTGGTTCCTGAGGAGTTACTTTGTATTTTGTTTTCTGTTAAAATATATTTATTTTGAAAAACAAAATATACTGAAGCTCATATTATTTGCAATTAGGTTTTAATAACATTTTATAGTGCAAATGAATTTTTCCAAATTAATGAAATAAAGAAAATACAAATATGAAATTGATTTAGATTAGTACTGATTTATTGTCAAAGTATAGTCTATATTTTTGATACTGATTTTTATCAAGTCTTGAAGTACTGTTAGGCTTAATTTTGAATGTAATATTTAGTCCAATATGAAAGCATATGAAGGTTCTTTACTTGTTTAAAATATCTAAAATTGTCAGGTAAAATATTAATGTTTTATATTTTTAATCTTAGAAAATGTTATGGATTGACACTACCGAGTAGCACTTTCTACAGAAAGAGATATTACTGTCTACTTTTCAAATAGCAGCCACTAGCTAACTGTAAATTTTGTGTCTTAATGTGACTAACTTGACTGAGAATGTCTAACTTTAGTTATTTTTAATAAATTTAAGATCATATAGACATGTTTGGCAGTATCTACCACATCAAATTACACATATATCACTCTTTAATACCCCCATTTTATGACATAAAAAATTATAATTTGAAAACTCTGAAAAACACCAATAGTGCATACCAGTATGACCTCTTACAAAAACAGTTAATTTTTAGAGGTACAAATTCTGTCAACACCACCTTGTTTAACATTACTAGGTTTATCATAAACAGAAGTAAAGCTGACTTCCAACAATATCTCTTTCTGTGTATGATGATTAATATTCAATGTCTCCTAGAATCATCTAGGAGACAACACTCTGTTTGTGAGGGTTTAGCTAGAGAAGGTAATTGAAGACCCATCCTAAAAGTAAAGGGCACCATTTAATGAACTAAGATCCTGAAATTCATCAAAGGAAGAGCATGAACCTTCATCTCCCCGTTTCTTGATGACAAATACAGTGTTACCAGATGTAGCAAGCTTACAGCCTTGATTTTTACAGTGTGATAGACTGTACCACACAAGTGTGAGTCAAATACACTCTTAGGTAAGATCCTTTTCTTAGAACTTTTTGTACAATAACAACACAAGTAAGTAACTACAATACTAAGTAAATTTACACTAGCTTCAAAACTAGCCTGATATGATCTGCTCTTTGAGCATTCACTTGAGTTAATGAGAAGACATGGAAATTAGTCATTCAGATACAAACTCAGTATCTTAGAGAATTATTTTGAATGTTTATTTTTGTTTGTTTTTTATTGAATTTTTGTGCATTTCATACAGAAGAACTCAATTAATCTTAATTATCTTTATGCTCCTGTCTTGTTTTGACTGTATATGTGTAAGTACACTATTTACATGAAATGACCACTGAGGCCAGAAAAGGGCAGTGGATCCCCTGAAACTGGGTTACAGATGATTATTACCTGTCCTGTGGGGGTTCTCTGGAATTACAAGAAGCCTCTTAACCACTGAGCCATCTTTCCAGCCTGAATTACTTCAATTATATACTATTTACTTAAGTCTACTTTGAAAATGGTTCAGGAGAGAAGATTACCACTTCCCTGCACAGCATTCCCATTACACTGCACAGGGTCCCTCAACATGGTCTCAGAAACAGTAGTGGAAGCTCTTAAATTATTGCTCTCACCTGATATGTTTCAAAGATATGGCAGAGTTTTCCATTTAGACACAAGTATTTGTATTTGTCTTATTTTATGTTACATTTTGTTCCAGCTTTTGTTCTGCTTCATTGCCCCTGTGACGTTTTGATTTACATGAAAAAATAAATCACGTTTTGTGTTGTTTTGTCTTTCTGTCATGGTCACAGTTTTTTATAACTATGAGATTGCATATGAAAGCCAGCAAAGCTGTTCACCACAGTTTCACTTACCGTTTCTTAAAGATGCCATTTAATGGTACCTTAAGTGCTAATTTGTTCTAAACTTCAAAGTTAAAAGCATAGCTAATCGACTTCATAACTTGCCCCATTTTCTAGATAGTAGATGTAAAGTAGTAATGTTAGCCTAGATGTCCTGACTTTCATCTCTGCTTTTCATTGCTTGCTGCCTCTTGTTCCCAGATGTTCACCAAAATACACTGAAACCTGCACATATATCATTTGACTGTGTCTGCCTACTTATTTGTAAAACGTTTATGTAATCCCATGAAATAAAATTTCCATTGCAGATGCTTTCAGTGAACCACCTCCCTAATTAATACTAAGTTACCAAATAACCTAATTCTTGTTTGTATTGGCCCAATATTTACATATTGCTGACTTGTAGGGTATTTCTAATTATTATGAAGTATTTCTCTTGATCAAAGCCATCTCCTAAAGTCTGAGTTCATCTTTATTCTGTTCTGTGCCCCATCTGGAGCCTCTTCTGAGGTACTGTTTAGATGCTGAATAAAACACAGTTTGCTCTCATTGAAATTGCACTTGGGAGTTAACATATACTTGCCATGTGCTGCAGTAAAGGTGTTGTAGATGCTCACATAATTAATATCCACAGTCCTATGACATTTGAAATTTTAATGTACACATTTCAGAAATAATATAGCCAAAGCATATATGCTATATTCTAATGAGAGACAAATCAGTGAATTTATTTTTTTATTAATTGAATTTGATCTTTGGTAATTTCATGCATTTGGCAATAATGCATTTGGTAATAATGCATTTGGTAATAATTCATCTGTGATTCCTTCCACTCCCACCCTCCCTTATCTTTCCTTCAAATCCTCTCAAATCTCCACAAGTCCCTTTCCTACACATTCAAGATATTTTGTTTTGATTTGTGGTCCACTGATTTTAACATGGACCATTTGGGTGACTATGGGTTTGGAACCATCTTTCTTCTGGGCATGGCACAGGATTACAAATGTAAACTCACAGCGGCATGGTTACCAGGATTGGGCCTGCACAAGACTGGGCCTATGGAGAGGGAGGAGCTCATGGGCGATATCACTCCCTGCTGAATTACCTAGCAACTGCTGATGGTTTCTGAGGGAGGGAGGATCATTTTCTCCACTTGATTTTTCAACTCTTAAAGCATGTCCTGTTCTTTTTTTTTTAATCTAGGCAAGGAATTAATCAAGAGGTCTGTGAAGCTGTTTTGGAGTGGAATAATACTGAATCCACCTAGAATGGTGACAAATATGAAAGTTTCTAGTTGTTTAATGTAATTAAGACAGGTTGCCCAATAATCATCTCAGTGGTCCATCCTGTCTTGACTATAAATAACTCAAAAATATCTAACTATAAAGATAATTCATATTTTATAAAAGCTTATTCAAACCATGCATTAGTTTACTGAGAGGAGATTGAAGCATTGTTTCTGTCTTTTCAACTATATCTACCTCAGTGGAAGTACTTTTATTCAGTTTCTAGACAGAAATCTAATATTCTGCTTTTTTTCTTAAACCATAAAATTTGCTCATCTGACAAAAAAAAACCCCTGTATTTAATTATTTTGTTTTTGCGTTTGCTTTGTTTGGTGCTTACCTTTGTTTTGTTTGTCTTTGTTTTCATTTTCGTTTTATTAAACAGGGTCTCCTCTACCCCCCGCAGTCCTGGAGCTTGCTATGTAGATGATGCTGGCTTGGATCTCACCAAGATCTGCCTGCCTCTGCCTCCCAATTGCTAGGATCTAGGGCATGTGCATTCACATCCAGCAAGATCTTTATTTGAAAGATAACAATTTATTCTTTATTCTGAAGTGAACATATAATAATGTTAGGAACTTAACACAGTTTAGTATATAGCTTACATTTTCACAAAAATCGGAAAACTTAACTATGATCCTTACACAAATTAGACATGTATTTTATAAATCATCAGAATGTATTTACCATCTGGTGTTGTGTTTGTTTTTGCTCAGCACCAATTCTCTTATTGAAAGAATTGTCATTTTCAAGGTCAAATATGACTTAGCTATGTGTTTATCAACTAGGCAATTGTAAATAATCTATACTCCGTATAATTAAGACAGTACCAAAAATGACATGCCTAAATTCTCATGGAAAATTTCTTCAGACACACAGCCAGATAGAATACAATAATTTCATTGAATTGCTGATTTTCTATGCTTGAGTGCAAAGTTTCTTCAAAACCCTACTGTGTGTAACAGGTTTTGTGTGTGTGTGTGTCAAAGATACAAAACTTAAAAATATATTACTTTCTTGCTATTGAAAATGAACATGTTTATACTAAAAATCTAAAAAATGTTGAGTAGGATGATTTTTTGCTGTTTTTGCAAAATTAGAATATATTTTTCTTTCTGGACTCTCCCCTCACCTTTCAAAAATCTCTGCTTAGTTTACACTATCCCGGAACTGGCAGCTCAGGCCCTTGGGACTATAAGCATAACATAGACATCAATCAACACACCTGGCTTTTAAAATTACTCCTAATGTTAGAAGTAGCCTAAAAACTAAAGAATATCAGGTATAGTGGCACACAACGTTGATCCCGGCACTCAGGAGACTGAGGCAGGCAGATCAAGTCAGCCTGTGATGGTCAACATGGGGAATTACCAGCAGGGTTTGAGACCTTGTCTCAAAGAAAGAAAGAAATAATAAATAATACATGGAAAATTGAAACAAGGAACATTAAAAAAAATTGTTTTGTTTCGTTTTGGGTACAGGGTCACCCTGTATCCCTAGCTGGCCTATAACTTACTATGTAGACCTTGATGTCACAAAGATTCACCTCTCTCTGCTTCCCGAGTGCTCTGACTAGATGTGTGCCACTATACCTGGCTATGTACCTGTGCTAACATGAAATGATTACTGTTATTATTTTTGTATGCTTTTTTTCAAACATCTTAAGCTATTCCAATCCAAATATACATACTGATATGGTTGAAACTAAACCATGTACTAGTTGGCACTGAATTTTAACTTTTCTATGAGTTTTTTGACTTTATAAGACTTTGGATTTATTTGTATCTAGATGTTCTTATGGCATAATTTGAATAATAGTATAAAAAATCAAAGTAACCAATAAAGGAAGACTGCTCTGTGGGAGCAAAAGTGCAAACACTGTAAACCAAATAGGTGTTTTGAAAGTTTCATGACTTTAAAAAAATTTTCAACATTATCAACCTTTATAATAGCATCAACAAAGAATTTTACTATAAAGAAATGTGTTGCTGATGCAGGAAAAAAAAGAGTACAATTTTCTGAATTAAAAATTCTACCTCAAATTGTAAAATAATGTAAACAAATCTATTTTTAACCCTCTTTAAAAGATTTAATTTCTGCTACCAGCTCACCTTTGAAGTACACAGTTAATGGTATATCAGAATTTGTCTTTTAAAAATGTTATATTTTTTACCATAAGTGAAATGCAAGTAACTAGAACCTTGCCATTTTTAACATAATTTCATCAATGGCTTATAATGATATGTCTTGTAGATTCAATTGCCCCAGATTGCACAGGGATTTAAGTGCTTCATGATTTTCTCACACTATTTATAGGGAACTTGATATTTGACTGACAACAAATTCTTTCTGAAAATTTCATCCATCATTATTTATTCATGTGGCTTTTAAAATCACCTATAATGTAGTGGCATAAAGCAATCATTTCATTACACTCTTGGACTCTGCAGGTCAGACGAGGCACAGCAGAGGACAGGATTTGTCTCTGCTCCAAGGACAGAGGCCTCTGCTGTGAAACTGCAGGGAGACCTTGTCTCAAAAATACTCCCACCAAAAAAATAATAATAATAAAGTATTTCTGAAAAAAGTAGACACACAGGCAATGTTAGACTGACATTGAATACAAAGCACCAAATTTGCCTATCATTTTTGTTTCAATTTGTTATAATTTGTTCACACTTTTGGTATTTTTTGTAATTAGTTTTTTTTTGAGAATTTCATAATTGAGGACTGCATTTACATTCTTTCCACAACTCCACTCATCAGCTGTTCCCACACCCCACTCTCAATTCTGTGACCTCTTTTTCTTTAACCATTGTTTTACAAACACGCGTGCGCGCGCACACACACACACACACACGTATGTACATATAACCTAAGTCCAAGTAATATGGATGATATATACACATGTTTAGGAATGACATTTGGGATTAGATAACTTATCAGGTACTTGTCCCTGGATAAAACTGACTTTTCCTTCTTCAGCAGCCACTGATTGCCTATGGCTCTATATCTAGGAGTAGAACCCTGTGAAATTTCCCTCTTCTAAGCTGGCTTGTCAGTTAAAACAAGGTCTTATTTAGGCAACTGTGTTGGTTGAGATTTCATGGGTTAAAACTAAATTTCTGCTGAAGTTTTCTTGAAATCCTTTCCTTACCATTTCCTTCAAAATTTGGTAATGCCTTGTAGGCAAATAGTAACATATTCTAGGTGATAACTTTACACATATCTAAGATATCACTTTTATACCTGAGTTGACATAGGGTATATTGAATGTGTCTTGCTTAAGTACTTGATATTGAAGTTGAGGAATTTGACCTCTCTCAGTTCTGTTTAGAATGGCAGGTGCAGATGTCTGCCATTACCTTACTGGGATGGTATTCCTCAGATGGTTACTCAACAACAATAGAAGAAGCATGAGCTACTTATCAAAAGCAATCTAAAGGCATCACTTTCTGAGGAAATCACTCAAATGGCTTGCAAAATGAAATTTCTTAGCTGCCAAAGTAAGTCATTTGGCATTTGTTTTAATGCTTTGAGAATAGTAAACAGCCAAACTTATATTAATATCATATTAAGAGAATAATAAAATTAAATATTAACCAAACTATTCCATAACCAAAATTTTATTTGCAGTGCTTACTTTAAGAATGAATGTTGACATTTAAAGGAGGGGGGAGATATTAGCATGAGAAAATGAGATGTTTATGGATATGCCCTATGGCATGATTGTTGAAAATATTCCTAAAGGAAAATTTGAATAGGATTGCCTATGAAAACATATTTCTCATGGAAACATATAATGTTCATAATGGCAATGGATAAGAGTGTTGGGGCAAAATGATTGCAATCTCAAGACACTATTATTTTAAAGACAAAAATAGTAACATGGATATAATATCTTCAAGATACCTAGACTAAGCAAACATAGCTTTGTCAGGGTATTACTGTTTACTGGGTAGCTAAGGCTAATATGATGGAATTGTTCTTAATAGACGTAGATAATAAAAGTTTTTCGGATGATACAACAGAATTATTCATCATAGTATTTCTAGCTGTATAACAGAGAAGCCATTCAGGTGAAGTTGGAACACTGTAAATAATAACAGTGGTACCTAAAAAAGTGAGTATTCATCTTATTTTAATAACTCTGTATATGTAACATACATTTGATGTATCTTTTCTCAATGCCCATTAATAATTTTCTTGATAATATTGTCTGATTTGAAAATAACTTATCAATAATGAAAATAATGAGTTAAATAAAATCACAAAGAAAACAATGATTGATTTTTGTTTCTTACCTTCTGTATAAAATATTGGGATTATTTAAAGTGAAAATGCACGGCATGAAATTGGTCAATTTTTATATTGAAATGAAAATTTATTCATCCTAGATTGTTTGGAGAACGGCAGTGCACTTGCATCCTAATTTTATTTACATACTTGAACATACCCCAAACCAGTAGCTAAGGAAGGTTTTGCTTTGATACACTACTGCAAATTATTATCATCCAGTGTGGGATAAATATTTATCTATATGAGAACAATTGCAGACCTCTTTGGATGGCTGCAATTCAGCTCTTTTCTCCTAGAATACCCACATGCCTTATAACCCTCCCCTGAGTCTGCACTGGCCTTTGTACTTGTTTGCCCTATCAAAGCACATGGAAGTGACGATCTGAAATGCTTAGGATTCTGCTTATTAGAAAACAGCCACCAGGCTACAAGAAGGCCAAGCCACAGAGAAAGATAATAGTGTGCTGGCTGATGGCACCTGATGCACGCAAAACAGTTACTACGCATTGTGAGCCATGGGAGTGAACCACGTTGTTTGTTCAGCCAGTTGATCTGTCAGACAATTACAGTCCCAACTATGTAGCACATACTGAGAACAAATTCCACAGTGCAACCCAGTCAAGCTAATTCAGTTATAAGTAATAAAAAACTGCTGTTGTAATACACGAATTTCAATGAAAAAAAGAAATAAGGAGAAAACAAAAAAGTAATTATTTTCCAAGTCATGAATTTTTGTTTGCTTGTTTGATTAAGATAGGCTCTTACTGTGTAACCCCATCTGGCCTGTAACTTGCTTCATACACCAGGGTGGCCTTGATCTTACAGCGATCCACCTCTTCTGTCTCCTTAGTGCTGGGATTAAAGGCACCACCAAGGCTTCATCCAAGTTACAAATTTTTAATAATTTCTTATATAGAAATAGAACACTGAAACAATCAATGACTGTTATTCAGTATTTAAAGTAGGTGGTTATTTTCCTCCAAATACTGACAAACTGTGTTTTGAAGCTTCCCAAAACAAGCCAAATTGATTTTATTTTTTCAAATGTATAGAAGTATCAATTTTCAAATTCTGTATAGAAATTTGAGGGACACATTTGAAGCTTTATTAATTTTTTCCTTTGTTTTTATCCTTTCTTCTGTGTCTTCTTTCTTACATTTCCATTTCTCACTTTATGAACTTGGTACCATCCCTCTCTTTTTCATCTTTAAGAAAGATAGCTTAAACAAAGAAAACTGGGAGGGTTCAGGTGATCTCATTTCTAATATAAATTCTACAAGTAACTAAATATGTGATATTGGTCTGATCACTTAAAATTCTTCAGAAACGTCAGTGGTTTAAAATAGATTATCATTCTATTTTTGCTTCTTTAAAATTTCAGAATGCAAAAACACGTGTAAAACAAGGCAATTACAAGGAATAAACCTCAGAACCTAATTTAGAGAAGTTATAAAAATGAATCAAGCACTTAGCATGAGTTACTTACTGAAATGAACTAAAGTCAGGATGAAAGGCAATTTGCTTTAGGCTACTTTATTCTCATAATATGATAGAATACAGTATAAATTTTCTCTATGGAAATAAACTTATTTCATTGACTTCTAGGAGAAATTAACATGATTTCCATGTGTAAGAGATATTGGGTACTGTATTGAAACTGTATTCAATTACAAAACTAAATATAAGTTTTCTCCTTGCTCCCACAGCATGATAGATTATAATGCACAAATATAGCAATTTATTAATCGTGTGTTTTAGAATTTATGTGTCTATATGTCTAATAAACTAAAAAAAATAAGGATAACCTACTTTCACTTTCTAAAAATGTTTTACATGTAGCTTCTGCACAGACTGTGGAGCATTGTAAACACCCTCGTCAAGGTTCTGTTGAATAAAGATGTACAGAGTCAGTCTTCAAAAGGATATTTCTTATACCATGAAATAAATGATAATAAAACCATGTAATTAAAGTATAATTTAGAAATCTATACCTGTGTAACTCTCACTATAAAATTCAGGCAAACAAATTTCGTTGGTATAATTTAGTATACAGGGTCTAATACACAGGAGAGAGGAAAGTTGCTTCTTCGAGAACATTTATCCTTAATGAATCACTTAGGATGAATTTACAATATTTATCAGGTTTTGTCTTTTTTTGATAGATCCAGTATACATCCAGTATATTGAAGCCTGTCATGGAAATATCAACTTTTACATTGGTGGCTACAACTCAGATATAGACCTAGATATTCAGGGGGCATAGATGGCATACTACATATCAATTTAGGAATTTGACACATATTATCCTTCAACTGGAAGACTGTTTTACTTTTTCTCAGATTGAATCAGAAGAGTTTTTGAAGCAGATTTTTCTCCCAGAAAATACTTTGAAACTTACCAAGTAGTTAAACAAATACTGTATTAAGATAAGTTTGGATCAGAAGCAGAAAATTAAGGGTCTGTGCCATCAATTGGTTTTAGTTTGATACATTGTGACTTGTGTGGAAAACTTAATTTTGAGAGGGCCTGTGTAGTCATGACTGCCACCTATCTTCTCTGCCCACCTCAACTGTTGGGAGAGCCGTGGCACAAGGGAGATATCGGACATTTTAAGAATGCTGACAAAATTTAAAGATTTTGGCTAAGATATTGATGATGCTATCTAAATACCTCAGATGGTGCCTGACCAATATTTTCAGCTATCTTTGAGGAAGAAGTACTGTATAGTGGTATGTTCTTCCAATTCTAAACTTCTTATGGATGAAACATTGGCACAATCCTGACATTTATGTTTCTAAAAATTATATTCAGCTAATGGTTTCTTGAAATATGGATATAAAGCTCGGAATCTGCCAAATTGGTTCTAGACATCTGCTGGCTCTGTACTCATTAGTGGAATAAACAATACTCTTATAGATAATGGGTATAAGATGTCTAACCAGGCAGATGAGTCAGCAAGTTTCTTAATGCTTCAGAATAGCAAACTCTTGTTATTTAACCCAACTATTCTACAATTTGATTTCTAACAACGAAAGTTCATTTAATTACCTTTATACTTGGCCTTAATTGTTGAAAAGTTTTATATAAATTATACATTTAAATCGTACTCATAGAAAACTTCATATAGCAAACTGCTAGCTATACGAACAGAGCCTGACAAAATGTGCGTGGAAGTCAACAGGATCATTCTTTGCTCTGGGTTCATCTTTATTCTGTGTTCCAGGAAAAGAGCCTAAATCTTGATAAATTTTGATTAATGATAACCAGGACTGTAAGACAGCATTTTGATTTTGAATGTTTAAGATTTTTGCTTGTGATGTCTCATCATGTCTCTCATAATATCCTTATTAAAATGCTGCAGTAAGCCAGATTTAACTCATACAAGGAATGCCTTAAGATACTGCTTCTAGCAGAGGAAAATGGGAATTTTTAGTAGTTATTTTGCAAAAGGGTTAGGAGATGTCATAAAATGAGGAAAATGAAATTTTATGAGTAGTGAGATTGGGATGGGGTGATGTGAAGATCAATAACATGGGAATATGTTAAGGAACATGTTTCTTAAATTGTATTTAATATTTTCATTGTAAGTGTATGGATGTATTGTCTGCATTTGTGCAAGTGCACCCGTGCCCTGTTATGCCCTTGATGGTCAGAAGAAGGCGTCAGATTCCCCTGTAACAGAAATTAAGGATGATTGTTAGCTGCCATGTGAGTGATAGGAATTAAATCCAGGTCCCTGCAAGACAGTCAGTGCTCTTAACTGCTGAGCCATCTCTCCAGCCCCCAAGGACCAGGGTTTTAAAATATAACTCCATGAATTGGGAAAGTGAATACCATAAAAATGTCATAAATCCTTCACCATTGACTGGATAAAAATTACATGAATGTTGAACAGAATGATCATGTAAATTAGGATGTGTAAAGTTAAAATATAAATAAGATTCAGAATTCTTGTGGTTAATATTTATTCCTGACACTATTCAATAATTTTTTAAAGTTTATCCAGTGTTATGATTCTGTAAAGTTATTGTTGATAGTAGTGATCATATCAGAGATATCTATTCTCAGCACAGGTTTAGGGACATCTTGTGACAGTGTTGTTTGTTCACACAGATTTCAGGGAAGAATCATTAATCACTTTTATCTCAGTTATAACCCATTTTTCTGTCAGCTAATCCATTCTTTATTGTCTTTTATTCAATGGACTTTTTACTTTTTATTGAGCTCATATGTATTTTATAAAATACATCTTGATCATATTTAGACCCCCTCCTCTATCTGCACCCTCACCCCAAGTCTCTACAAGTGTGGAGACTCTACTATGTCCTTATTGCCTCTGAGTACATAGAATATATGATGATGCTCCAAGTACACTCTGGGACATATAAAATTCTATGAAGTTATTTCTTGTCGGTTCTTGCTCCATATCTAGGTCTCCACCCAAATTAGATGTCTGCAAGCTTTATACCTTTATGTATCTGTCATCCTGTTGCCTAGTCAAGAGAACCATTAGAAGCTAAATTCTTCTTAAAGAAGTCTACTTGCTAAGACTTTCTCAATGAGTTGAAAGGACTCCTTTTACTTTATGGAGAGGTCTTGTGACTTCTTCAAGGAGGGTCTTCACTCTTCTAGATTAGCTACCTTCCCTAATTAACATGAAATGAGGCAGCATCAGTCCTGGAATTTATCCACACAAGTGAAAGCAATGTGTGGGACTAATGTTTCTTGTTTTTATTTATTTATTTTTTCTGTCCCTTTACCAAGTCCTGAGAGCTATGCTGGGGTCAGAACTTGGGTTCTTGTGCCTGTACAGAAAGTCCTTTACATGCTGAGTCATATTCTCAGCCCACTCTTCATTTTCAAATAGCTTTATTTTAAGTGAAATGGACACAAGAAACTGACTTAAAATTGTGCAAGGGTTACCTTTGCGCCATCACTAATTATACGTGTTACTCAAAGTGTTTGCTATTTTTTAAGTTTTATTTTATTTAACGTGTAAATGCTATTGTATAAGCTCATAAATAGTCAAATTAATTAATCTATAAAGCAACTATTGTAGGTTAAGTACTCAAGATACACTGCACAGGCTCTCAAACTCTGTCTTTCAAGCTGGAAAGTGTAATGTTCTTATATGTCAATTAACTTGATTTAACACAAATATAAATACATATTATGGATCATACTGAATTACTACTGTAAGAAATTAATGACTTGAGAACATCGTTTCTAAATGTTAATCTTATTCATGTGTTCTCTAAGCATTAAGATCAATAATTCACTGCACAGGCTCTCAAACTCTGTCTTTCAAGCTGGAAAGTGTAATGTTCTTATATGTCAATTAACTTGATTTAACACAAATATAAATACATATTATGGATCATACTGAATTACTACTGTAAGAAATTAATGACTTGAGAACATCGTTTCTAAATGTTAATCTTATTCATGTGTTCTCTAAGCATTAAGATCAATAATTTCTTCATAGCACAGCATTCACATCCTGTTGCCACTAGAGGGACTTGTATTATCAGAAGTGTCTCTTAAAGCATCTGCAGCAAATGCCAAGAGAAAAAAAAAATTGTGTTAAATTACAAATGCTACAGAGTAACTGTTAAGTGTAGATTTTCAACATCTAATAAAAAATGTAGGGCTGGAGAGATGGCTCAGCGATTAGGAACACTTACTGTTCTTGCAGAAGACCTGGGTTCGAATCTCAGCACCCAAATGGCAGCTAACAACTGTCTGTATATCCAGTTCCAGGGGATATGACAGCCTCTTCTGTACTCTGTGGGCATTACATGACACGAGTGCACTTACATACATGCAGGCAATATACACATATGCATAAAAATAATAAATAAAATTTTAAAAACTTTTTAAAAATTTAAATTATTTTCCTTCACTGATTCACCTAAAATGGAATTTATATAATCATAATAACTAGTGACTATCAAGAAGTGCCATATTTTATGGCTAACATTGACATTAAAATTATGAAATTTTATGTAACAGCAAAACATATAGAACAAAAGCAAAAATATAGAAGTCGGACTGTGTAAAGTTTCTGCACAGTAGAAGCAATTAATAAAGCCAAAACCAAACAATGACATGGGAGATGTTTGAAAACTGCACTTTCTATAGTTATTAATCCTCAAAATATGTACAGGTTACAAACGCAAAAAAAAAAAAAACCATAGTAAGTAGAAGATAATCGGAATACATGTTTCCCAAGGATGGCATATAAATGTGCATCAGGCATATGAAAACTTATACAGCATAAATACTTATCAATGAACAACAAATTGAACACAGAATGAGACCATACATTGTTTTTTAATTTGAAGTTTTACCTATGTTTATTATTTAGTATTTTATTTACTATAAATATGTTATAATTGAATTTTTGCACATTTCTACAATATGTCTTAATCATATTTAGACCCAGGCTCCTATCTCTACCCTTCCAATAGCACCCCCCAACCAGATTTCATGCATTTTGTCATATATGTTAAGGCCCATGTGTCAAGCTTATTCCTCCAGATGTCTCTTGGTGTGAGTTCATTCACTGGCACCAGGTCAGCTTATCTAGCATCATTCCCTTAAAGAAGATCAATTTTCCCTCACCCACTAACTGCCAATAGTTTCTCAGCTAAAGTTGGCAACAATGAAGAAAAACAAAGTTGGCAACAGTGGAGAAAACCAAACCCATCTCTGTTTTTGCAGGGAATGTAAATTGGTTCAATCATATGAAGAATCATTAAAGTAAAAAATACAACTTTCCTATGATCCATTAATTCTGCTTACTGGTCATATGCCCGCAAAGCAGTGGGTGAGTGTATGAATGAGATCTCTATACTCCAATAATCATTTCAACATTATTCTCAATAGCCAACATATGAAATCAACTTTTGTTCATATGAATAACTAGAAAAAATGTTAATATTCAGACACACACAGAAAGAGAGAGAGAGAGTGAGAGAGAGAGAGAGAGAGACTGCAATACTATAGAGCCTTAAAAGAGAAATCCCATAGCTTATGAGAGCAGAGTGAACCTGTAAGAAATTGTTAGACAAGTGAAACAAGCAAGATACAGACACAAATATGGTCTTTCTCATTAATGTGTGGAATTTATAAAAGACAAATCTGTGAAAGAAATTAAAAGGGTGGCTACCAGGAATTAGGGGTGGAGAGGAAGAAGATGAAATTTAGAAATTTTCAGTTATGAAATGAAATGTCATAACCATCTGTGTATTGTATAGGTACTATGGTTTAGTAAGAATGCAGTCTCAGAATTCAGTGAAAGACAAGATCCTAAGTATTCCTACAGCACTACCCTAACAGATGAACACACACACACTAACAGATAAACACACACACACACATACATACACATACACACACACACACACACACACACACACACACACACACACACACGCCCACACACACATCAGTGAAGTGGTGGGTATGATAACCGACTTGCTTCTAGTAGTTATTTCACAGTGTATATGAGTAGAAAAGAATCACATTATACACTTTATGTAGCTGTTTGTCAATTATGCTTCAGTGAATATGAAACACTGCTTTAAGGCAATAATCCTCCAACACTTTCATTGCATAGAACTCTATTTTAAAAAAAAGAGAGATAAAGAACCTTTAATGAGTTTTACATAATTTTGTGTTTTTTGTCACTTTGGTGGACTTGTTTTATCATAGCTCAGTCTTTTTCAAAGATACTTAAACGAAGAGTAGATCCATGTCTCTCAAGACTATGTTGAATACATGACATTCTCATTCGCCTTTGATCTCCACATAATATTAATTTCATATATATTAATCATCTATGAAATGAATACCTTGGAATTAAAGATAAGAATCATGTAATATGCTGTGTATTCAAATAAATTGCCATTGTATATGTAAGTTTATTTCTGGGAATTTTAAGTAGAAATATATGATACACTCAGGTCAGTGTAATTTGATGCTTATTTAACAAAGCTCCTCACTGGATAGAGAGCAGTGAAGACCAGTACTCAAACCTTCAGAATGAGTAACTGCTTTAGTACCTAAAAATAATTTTTTAGCCAACCAATGCATACTGAGGGAAGGGGAATATATTTTCCTGCACAAGAAGGATTAATTCCCATGGAAAGACCATATACAGAGCATCAGTGACCTCAGATTATAGAATATAGATAGCCTGTGGTCACCTGAAGTGGAGAACTACTGAAGTGTCATTACATTGTGTCTCTTTCCATTCTTACCTTCTAGGGCTCACTATGAATGAGCATACTGATGGAGAATCAACACTCCTTGCAGAGATCAGAGAGACTATGCTTGGAGGATGAATCCAAAGGAATTAATAAAAAAAAATGTTTGGCAGAAAAATAAAGCCAGACTTTATTCATTTATTTACTTAATTATTTTTTGTGTATGAGTGTTATTCTTTCATGTATGTAAGTGCATCCATGTTGTGAAATTCCCTTGAAGGATAGAAGAGGGTGACAGATCCTGTGGAATTGGAGTTACTGATGGTTGTTAGCCACCATGTGGATGCTGGGATTGGAAGACCGGTCTTCTGTAAAAGCAGTCAGTGCCTTTAACTGATGAAGCATCTCTCCAGCCCTCAGACTTGACTTTTAAACAATATCACTCCTATATCAAATCTCTCCCACTCATGGCTCAGGGACCATTGTGGAAGAAGGGGTGGAAAGATTGTAAGAGCCAGTGTTGGTGCATGAATGTAGGCAAGCAGAGACTTTCTGGCTAGTGGAAGCTTGCACATGTGAACTTGTGGCAATGTTGGCACTGAGCATAGGACCCATGCCAGCTCAGTCAGACAAGGGCCCAGAGTGAAGCAAAGGAAATGTGTGGCGAATCCTGTCTAATATAGAATCTATTGGAGGCTTATGACTACTGGGTGATGGAGAGTAGGATCCCTAGATAGGCTGACCAGACTCCAGTGAAGCTTGGTACAAATGCTTCACTGGATAGGACTTAACATGCATAGTGGAATACATGAGGTTTAGTGGGGCTAAAGGTGAAAACATGGAAGGGAGAAGGTATCAAAATTTGATTAAGAACTGTTTTTTGAAAGGTAGGAAAGCTTACAAATTTTTTAAAATCAATATTCTGAGGAGTTGTAAGTAAGGAACTCTATGTAGGAGGGTAGAGGAAATAAATAATCTTAGATTTGGGAGAAAAATAAAATGTTAGAAAGAGATAGCATGGCATGTGATGCAGCAGGATGGTAAAGCAGAAACTTAAGAATTAATAACAGTGATGCAAAAAGTATAGTTTCCCTGAGAAATATCTTGAAGGGCAAAAGAAATAAGTTCAGATTTTCTACATGTTTTCTACAAAAAAATTCTGTATGTTTAAATTTTCTATATTTTTTCAGTGTAACTAAAACCTAAAAATTTAAAACACCATGTCATTGGAAACTCTTTTATTGATAATTTTTCAGTTCATGTTTTTTTAAGTAAATAGAGTAAAAACATTATAATAAAGACTGGGATGTTGTGCTGGATAGCTTTAGTGTCAACTTGACATGCCTGAGTTAAGGGAGCATCAATTGGGGAATTGCCTCCATTGGACCAGCCTCTGACCATGTCTGTGGGGAATTTTCTTGATTGTTGACTGAGGTGGGAGGGCCCAGCCCACTGTGGAAAATGCCACACCTGGGCAGGTGGCCCTGTGTTGATAAGAGAGCAAGGTGCACAGGGGCCAAGAGGAGCAAGCCAGTAAGCAATGTTCCTCCATGGCCTGTGCTCCAGCTTCTGCTTCAAGGTTCCTGCCCTGAGTTCCTACCTTGGGCTCCTGAATGAACTGTGAACTGAGAGATGTAAGCTGAATAAACCCTTTCCTCCCCAAGTTGGTACTGTCAGAGTGTTTTGTCACAGCAATGGAGAAACAAACTAGGACAGAAATTGGTACCAGAGAGTGGGATATTGCTGTGACAGACCTGAACTGACCTTGATGTTTTGGGGAGGACTGTGGAAGCGTTCATAACTTTGGGCTGGAGAAGCCATTGAGTGTTTAGAGTTTGTTACTGTGGAGCTTGGAGCAGTTATGTTGAAAGAGTTGTGGACGACGGAGGCCTGGCTTGTGACGCTTCAAAGGGAAGCGGAGACTATAAGGGCTGTTTGTGTGAGATTCTGAATTGTGAAACTGTGGGTTCTGGTAACCTGGGCCTGAAGAATCATCTGTGATTAAGAAGAGACCACAACCTGAAGTAAAACCTTTGTTTTACTAGGAAATTGATGCTAGTTAGCTGGAGCTGAAAAATCAGGTGTAAGTAACAAAAGACCAGCATCACTGTGGTGAAATCTTCTGGGAGGTATTTCCTCAGGGTCAGCACACAGAGGGGACCCAAGCCTCCATCTCAAGCTAGAAGCAGGACTTGGTACCATATAAGAGTCTCCTGCATGGTTCTGGTATTGAACATGTGAAGGGGTCACAGACAGCAGCTGAGGCTTGGCACTCTGAGAGGTCAGGAAAGGCCATAGGTCAAAGTGCAGCTTCAGCTGCAGTCAAGATCCCAGGATTGAAGAGGTCATGGAGAGAATCTGAGGCTTTGCATCCCGGAGGCAAGAAAAGGCCATTGGTGAAGGTGTAGCCTCAATTTCAGTGGAGACGCCAGCTTTTTGGAGATGCCAGGACCATGGGATGACCACCAAGGACAGCAGTAGGTGTGGAATGGAGCTGGCCTGGGTCTGCAGGACAAGCTGTGTGTGCTGTGGATGGCAGATTCAGAGAAGTGGAGCTTCCATAACTCTTAGAATCCAAGAAGATTGTGAGTGAATTCCAAAGTAGCCTTGAGCTACTTTGTGGGACTTTGGTTTTGCTTAGGTGTGCCCAATTCTTCCCTTTGAAATAAGACAGTACTTGTTTGGATTTTACGCAAGCCCACCCACAGTTAAGAGACTTTTAAAAGAGACTATGGACTTCTAAGTGTTCGGATTTTTTAAAAAGACTGGGGTTTTTAAGGTTGTACTCTCTTATGTTATGATATTAATGTTAACATCATATCTTGGGGACAAGATTTGGAAAGGTTATGGTTTAATAGAGATGGGTTTGTGTGTCAAGTAGACAAGGGGTCAATTGTGCTGGATAGCTTTAGTGTTAACTTGACACATCTGGGTTGAGGGAGCCTCAATTGGGGAATTACCTCCATTGGACTGGCCAGTGGCCGTGTCTGTGGGGCATTTTCTTGATCGTTGAGTGATGTGGGAAGGCCCAGCACACTGTGGGTAGTGCCACCCCTGGGTAGGTGGGCCCGTGTTGGATAAGAGAACAAGCTGAGCAGGGTCCAGGGGAGCAAGCCAGTAAGCAGTCTTCCTCCATGGCCTGTGCTCCACCTCCTGCTTCCAGGTTCCTGCCCTGAGTTCCTACCTTGGGCTCCCTAATGAACTGTGACCTGAGAGATGTAAACTGAATGAAACCTTTCTTCCCCAAGTTTGTATTGGTCAAAGTGTTTTGTCACAGCAATGGAGAAACAAACTAGGACAGATGTGCATAAACATAATTTGATTATCTCAAATTTTATCTTGTCTTAATAATTTTAAAATAATATATAAGCATAGTTTATAATGCCCCAAAGCAATAAATATGAACATTGAAAACAACAGCAAAAACAACTATAGATTCCATTGTTATACTTCTGGCAATGTCCCTCCTCTCAAATAGATATCCACCCTGGTTTAAAAAAATTCTCATGTTATTTGCTTCCATTCGTTTATGCTATGGGGAAACAACAGTGTTTATATTCAATCTGACATGTATATGTATGCAAATTACACAAATTAAATCATATCACACAGTGTATGCTATTTGTTTTGATCTTTTAATTTTTGTGCTATTTCTATCTCCATTTTTCATTTTAAAAGAATGTGTTTCCTCTTATATTCTTCATCTGTTCCAGGAACATCAGCTTTTCCCCACACTAGCTCCATCCTCTCTCATGGTGAGGCTGTTAGCCATGTTAACCAAGTATCTATTCTATCCTTTATTTAGACTTAGGAAAATTAATTCACATATTGATATGTATCCATACATGTGTGTATGCCTATGATCCTAAAATAATTCTATTATCACCTGTTATTTAAAAGCTGTATCAGTTTGAATAATAAATTACATGGTCACCAAAGTAATGCATTTGAAGGGCAAAGCGCCTCACATAGATAAATGTTCATGTGTATTCCAAGATGAATATGCAGACGAATATCATGCATGCCAATCCACCATTTTTCAGCATTCATTAACTGTAAAAAATCATCAGTTCCATTGTGATATTTTAATACTGAGGATGAGCTGCAAGCACTTCTTAGGAAATGGAAGTATGTCCAGTTCTATAAAGTTTAATATTCTTAAAAGAAAAAGTAATTTATAAAAGACTATTGTCCCATCAGTAAAAAGTATTAAACATGAACGTTCACAGCCAACTTAAAGAGACTGTGGAAATGGTCAGCAGGCCCCAATCTTAGCCAAAGAACTATTGGGCATATCATTACTTTGGGTGAGGAAGAGCTGATCATCTTTAAGGAGTGACTCTAGGCAGGCTGACTAAATGCCAGTGGATGCACTTGCACTGAGGGATGTCAGGGGATACTACCTTTACTCAATAGGCCTTAACATAAATGACAGAATTAATGAAATCTAGTGCATGGACTATGGGAGGGTGCCAATGGGAAGGGGAATATAAAGATTATTAGGATGGTGTGTATAAAATACAAAACAATTCAATAAACATATACAAAAAAAACATAAAGAAACAAGGCAATAAACTGTAAGCTTGCATGCTGGTTATGATCTTGGACTAAAAAAAAAGTTTCTGAAAATCTAAGAAAATGTAGTGTTTAGTATTTAGCTAATAATAATACATCAATGTAAGTTTCTAATCGTGAACCAAATTAATATAATATGGTTAAGAGCACTTGATTTTGCAGAGGAGATGAGTTGAATTGCCAGCACCCTTATCCAGTGGTTCACCATTACCTGTGACTCCAGGTTCGAAGGATCTGGCACTTCTGTCCTCCATGGTCACCTGCATGCATGGCATATACGCAGGCACACATAACTAAAAATAAAATACATCTTAAAAAGAAATAAAAAGTAAGTGGGTACTCTATGAATTTCACAACTTTTTCATGAAACTAAAAGTATTCTAAAATAAAAGATAAATTTCAGAAAACCGACCTCCTATACTATTCGATATCTTTTCATCAAACCATCTAGGACATTAAAAATATTGGGGAATGGTTACTATTTTATATTTTGAAATTTAACAAGATCATATAAATTAAAATTTCAATTTTGCATTTTCCCAAAACAACACTTTCTGATACAAAGTTATTTAGTGATTACCTTTCTGGAGGAAATCAATGACAAAAGGATTGAAAGTATGGAAGCATAATAGTTTGGGATGCTGGGCTTAAGAATAAGCAAACATCTATAGGCATATTCTGTAGTTTGAGGGAATTCATTAAGGAAGTAAATTTAAATATAAATATCCTTCTCTTATTAACCTAACAAGTTATACGTCAGGGAGTTTTCTGTTTGGTCATTCTTGTATACTTATTTCAAAGTTTTATTACAGGAAAACAAATTACTTTTACCATTACAATTAAGAAATAAAAGCTATTTAATTATAAATTTCATAGGACTTATATTTCATCACTAACTACTGAGTCCCTGATGCCATTTCTACATTTGATAAAGCTTCCCTAAGAATCACAGAAGACAGAGTAACCCATTTAACAAAGCATGACTCATAAACTGTAACTCATATATATACCAGTTTGTATATGCTTATGGATCATTTTGATTGATTGTCATTCCCGTCATTACTACTTGCTAATGAAATTGCAAATATCATATAACCTCAGAGAATACTCAATACCTGAAACATTTATTATAATACAGACCTGACTACTTATTTAACAGACTAAGCATAATAATAACTTTGTAAGTAATTAATTACTTTGGAAGAAATGTTTAAAGTCTGAGGCTTTTCTAACTCTACCAAACAATACAAGCCAATAAGACACGATAGCATCAATTTAATATTCAACACATTTGATGAGCAATGCCTTTGGGAATTATTTAACTTTTAATGCACTACATAATTTTAAATATCAAAATCAAACTAATAGTATTTAATTTAGATCAACAAGAAGTCTGACTTTGAAATATATTTTTAAATTTCCTGGAATAACATTAAAATAATGTCAAGGTATCTCTTATAAAAGACATTTTACTTATAGGAATTATTTTCTTCTTAGTTTCATATTACTTCAAACGTGTTTCTTTTATTGGAAAACTCTTTTTCTATTTATTCTTCATCAATTAGTACATATAACAAATGAATGGAACAATAATCTTTTACTATGAAATAGACATTATAGCTGCTCCCTGAGAAAGTGAGCTACAACAAGGTCTTAATACACCTCTGTTTTTGCACCTTCACCCTTGTAATGAATTGTTTCCCTTCAAACTAAATGAAAATAAATTCTTCCTCATTCAGATTGTTTCTGTCAAGTGTTCTATTATAAGAAGAAGGAAAATAACTGAAAAAGTGGTACTGAGAATTGGGGCAGCTTCTCTGATATTGGCTATACAATTGTAGTCTTTTGGAACTAGTCTGTTGAAGAAATGTGGACAGGTCTGGAAATCTATGCTACAGAAGTCATAGAATGATAAAAATAATAAAATATTAAAAAGAACAAATGTCAGGTGACTGAAGATGCATGCACTCAGCTTGGTTCTTCAATGAATTTCCATTGATCTATGTGTCTATTTTTGTGCCAGTACCACACCACTTTTATGACTATAGCTCTGCAATATACTTTGAGATATCATATAGTAATCCCCCCATGGTTGCTCTTTGTGCTCAGGGTTCCTTTGGATATCAGGGGTCTTTTGTGATTCCATACAAATTTAATGATTTTTTTTCTAATTCTGTGAAGTATGTCATGGAGATTTTTTATTGGGGTTGCATTGAATCTATATATTGCTTTTGGTAGGATTGTCATTTTCACAATTTTAATTCTTCCAATCCATCAACATGGGAGGTCCTTACATCTTCTGAAAGATAAAATAATGAAAATTTCAGGTAAATGGGTGAATCTAGAATCATCAAATCCTTATAAAGTGAGTGCATATCATGATGTAACTACAGGAACCAGGAATATGGAAGGGAACCAGGGCGGTAAAGGGAAAGAAGGAACTTGAGAGAGAAGAATATTAGGAAAAGGTGTTACTAGGGGATAAATATGCAAAAAAGGGGTAGTTAAAGAGTCAGAGATGAAGGAGGGCTATACAAAGAAATATGAAAATAAAGGGGAAAAATTCCCCCGATACACACACACACACACACACACACACACACACACACACACCCTATGGGGATTAAAGATAGCCCTACCAAAAGCCATACAGTTATTAATTGAAAGTACCAGTGCCAGAAGTGTGTTTTCCCCTATGAGCTATTGGCCAGAGGGGCTCTAGAGGTCTCCAAAACAATGAAAGCCATTGTCAACTATGTTGGGTGTACACCAGAGTGGATGGTAAAACCCTATTGCTGAAGAGACCATATTATGTGAGCATGTAAGTGGGAGAAATAAGGCATGGACTAAGCTAGAAGCTCCCTACCACTGGATGGGTGGCTTTCATGGTTCCAGAAGGTACCATTCAAATGCCTGGGGGAGATTATCCCCTATAATTCTACTCAATGATGGAATCCGTGTGCTGCACAATCAACATGCCCAACAAAATATTCCAGTTGGTGCAATAGTGGCACCTGTAGTGTATGTACAACCAGCAAATTTTCAATTGGATATAATGCTCATTCCTAGAGGTGGAACAGACATCTGGAACTCAAGACCAGGCCAATCCCTTGTGGCAGGAGAGGATATATACCCCAGTGGGGAGCCATTGCAAATGTTTTATTAGATGGATGTGATGTACCTGCTAAAGTACCATACAAGCATTTGTGTTTACTCTCATAGGTTATTATAGTAGCTACTGTTTAGATGTTCTTGATTCTTGCTGTTCGTGTTTTTATAGTAAATGGAATCCCATTGAAATAGGTCAACAGCCTATGGAAAGCAAGCCATACAGAGACCCAAAATTTCAGTGCCTTGTCACAATGGGAGGAAGATCATCCCACAACTACCACCCCCTCTAAGGCTCAGGGATGTTTGTGGAAGAGGTTGGTGGAAAAAATGTAAGAGCTCAAGGAAGGGGAGGGGAGTGATAACTGGACGTGTCCTGTGGCCACTATGCCAGCAAACTATAGTCACACCTGCTTCCCATGCTTGTCAAGGAGTTGAAGTTAACCCTTCCACCCAGTGAGTTGACCGTAGCTGCATGTGGGGAAGGGGCTAAGGATATATAAACTGAAAAATCCATGAGACACCTCTCTCAAAATTTTGTGTGACTGTGGAAAAGTCACGGGATCTATATAAGCTCAATAGGATTAAAAAAAAAAAAGGAACAGAGTTAATGGGAACCATTATTCTACCAAAGTTGGCCCCAAGTTGGCAAATCCTTTGGTTTTTTATTTCTTAGTGCTGCTTTCCCCCACTTAAACTTCATTGTATATATATTTCTATGTAACCTGCTTCAAGTTCTTTCTGGAAAAAAGTGTTAAAAATTGCCTCTCTTTGGAATAATAAAAACATAGAAAGAGAGAGAAAGAAAGTAATGTCATTAAGAGAAACTGCATTCTTTGTACTACAACAATAGGAAAATGGTTTAAAAGTGAAATCTCAAGCAGCAAAATCTCTAGAACATATAAATACACTTTTAAACCTGAAAAAATAGAGCCTCCATGGTACATTGCTTGAGCAGAATCACATGCCAAAATGTTTCCCAGAGTTCACTGGTCTAAGTATTAGAGGTCACCACAGGTGTTTTCAAAGGTAGCCTGGATGTAGGTGAGCTGGCAACAGAACTTGCTAGTTAACCATATGGTGGTACTACTGTTAGACTCAAAGACAAACATACTTAAGACAGTACCTTCTTAAACTGTGAGCCAAAGTAAATCTTTCTTTCTTCCTAAACACCACACACACACACACACACACAACATAGTCTATCACACATAATAAGTAAAAATATTTGATATTTTACTTTTATTAAAATGAAAATATTTGATACCTTTAAACTTATATGTTCTATAATATATTCAGTAGAAACATACTGTGATGTAATTAGCATGATTAATATGACTTCCAATGTCATACAATTTCAAAAATGAATGGTTTAGCACTTAATTTGCATTTGGCTTTCTTTTATCATATATATAATTAGAAATCATTTGAACTTGATTCTTTTTATCTTCATTTTGAAATGATCTGTATCACTACACTGCAAGTTTTAGCTCCTATTAGGAAGATATATTGCCACTATTACCATTTTTTTTTAAATCTGAAAAGGCTTCTCTATTTCTGTACTATGTCTTTTTTTGTAACTTGAGTATGAATTATTTATATTTGCAAACTAAAAAGAAAATCACAAATTTATTAATAACTTTATCCCTATGGATATTACTTTCTTAGTGAAATGAGGTGGTTGAGTGATGTTGATTGTGAGCTAAATTATGGCTCTCCAAACACAAGCATCGCCTCACATCTGGATGATTTTGGAAATTGGAATTTCTTAAAAACTATACATAGAAATACCATGTGACAAACCTACAGAAGTCCTATATATGTACCCAGAGTAATTTATCTAGTATTACAGAGACAAATGCACATCTGCATTCACTGCTGTTCTATTCACAATAGCTGTGAAATTAAATCCATCTAGATTTCCATCAACTAATGAATGGATAATGAAATTGTACTACATCCATATAATGGAGTCCTATACAGATATAAAGAAAAATGAAATCATGAATATTGCAGGTAAATGGATGAAATGGATAAAGGTTATACTGATTGACATTATACAGGCCCAGAAAATCAAATACATGTTCTCTCTCTTATGTGGGTTCTAGCTTCAAATCTTTTGTTTTATCTGTTTAAATTGGAGTGCTGTGGAAACCAGGTAACAAAAATTGGGCCATTGGGTGAAGGTGCATTAAGGAATGAGAGATAATAGAATGTATTTGATAGTAAAATAGGGCCGGGGAGTTTCAAGCATGAAATGGGAATGAAGGGGTAGGGTAAAGGTTAATCAAATTGAAAAATGTATGTAAAATGTCTGTGGATAACTACAATCCTGCATCTCAAATAAAAGTTTAAGAATAGATATTAGAACAAAAGTGATAGGACAACATAGAGGATATGGAGTTCTGGGTGTTAAAGTTCTAAGTGGGGACAGGAGCAGGGGCATGAGAGAAAGGAGGCATGTGAATCATGCTAGAATCTATTTATGATTTTCTAACTCATAGACTAAAACTAGTAGTTTTGTGACAATGTATGAAACAAGAATACAAACTTTTGAAAATATGTTGAAACATGATATCCCTACTAAATCAGGAGAAAATAAAAATATTCAAGAGAAACTTTAAAAGTTCTTCACAGAACTTAATGTTAAAAGGCAAAACTAATTCTTAATATCGTGGTGGTTTTTAATTTCTTCCTTTAGTGGTTTTTGATTACATGCATAAGAACTTTCAGTTCAAGAGGAATGGCTGTATTTGTAGTCTCTGATATTTTCTATTGGGAAGTAGTAGTCTTCCACTACTCTTTTGGGAACTAAAATATCTGTTGTTTGTATTCTTAATATATTGTTAAATGTTTTCAAGTTTGTATTCTTAATATATTGTTAAAAACTACTTTGCTCACTGTTCTGGTTTTCTTCAGTTGTCAACTGGACACACCCTGTAAGAAGGAGCCTCAACTGAAGAATTTCCTCAGTCAGATTGGCATTTTCATTGATGTGGGAGGGCTCAGCCTATTGTGGGTGGTGCCATGGCCATGAAGACAAGACTGTGCTGTTTAAGAGTTGTAGCTGAGAAAGCAAGTAAGAGCAAGGGAGTAAGCAGCATTCCCCCGTGGTTTGTGCTCAGTTCCTGCTTCCAGGTTTCTCGAGTTCTTGCCTTGGCTTCTCTCCATGATGGACTGTAAGCTATATGATGAAATGAACTCTTTCTTTCCCTAGTTTGCTTTTCATCAGTGTTTATCACAGTAGCAGAAAGTAACTAGGGCAGAAATAGGTACTGAAGAGTGTGATGCTGCTGTGACATGCCTGACCATGTTGTTTTAGAGGATGACTGTGGAAGTTCCTGGAGCTTTGGGCCAGAAAAGCCACTGAACTCCTGGTGTTTAGTGAGCTATTCTGTGAGAACTTGGATAATGCTGAAAGAGGTTAATGGAGGCCTGGCTTGTGAAGTTTTGAGGGAAAAAAATGACTGTCAGGGCTGTTTGTGTCTTATATTTGAATTTAGAATCTGGTTTCTAGTTGACAAAGGCTGATGGTCATCTGTGATTAACTAAAGAACAAAAATACTAAAGTGAAACCTTTGCTTTACTAGGAAAATTGATGCTTGTTTGTTGGGTCTGAAATGTAGCAATGATTAAAAGGCCAGCATCATTGAGGTGAAATCTTCTGAGAAATATTTCCCTCAGTGTCAACACATGGAATCTGTGGTCAGAGGGAGCCAAAGTAGCATCTCAAGCTAGAAACTGGACTTGCTAATATGTAAGATCTCTCCAGGTAGTGCTGGTTTGAATGGCATGAAAGTTCTAGAATTGAAGAGGTCATGAAGAATATCTGACACTTGGGACTATGCAAGTCTAGGAGAGGCCATTTGTGAAGGTTCCGTCTCAGTTGTAGTAGAGAATCCAGGAGTGAAGTGGTCATGGAGGGAATCTTAGTCCAGGCACTATATGAGACCAGAAGAAGTCATTGGTGAAGCTTCAGTTTCAATGAAGACCCCAGAATACATTCAAGAAACCAGGACTGTGGGAAAACTATCAAGCGCAGTGGCAAGTGCAATGTGGAGCTGCCTTAAACCTATGAGACAGGCTGCCTGTGCTCTTTGCAGCCCGGAATATTATGAGTGAATCTCAGATGTCTATATTAACAGACTTTGGTTTTGCCTAAATATGCCCTGAGTTCCTGCTCTGGCCTCTGTCAATGATGAACTGTGATCAGGACATGTAAGCCAAATGAGTGCTTTCCTCCCCAAGTTGGGTTTGGTCACAGTGTTTTCTCACAGCAATAGAAAGGAAACCAGAATATTCACATAGTAGTATATCATGTAAATCTTCTATCAAAAGAGAGAAATATAACTCATTTTATTCATTGTTTCATAGTATTTTGTACTAAGAATTCTGCACAGTTTAACCATAAATACAACCTATCCTAAATATAAACTTGGACTGTTCCTTTTAAAAAAAGTAGTGACAAATGGGGCTGGAGAGATGGCTCAGTGGTTAAGAACTGACTGTTCTTGCAGAAGACCCAGGTTCGAATCCCAGCACCCACATGACAGCTAACAACTGTCTGTAACTCCAGTTCCAGGGGACCCAACAGCCTCTTCTGTCTTCCATGGGCATTACATGACACAGGTGCACTTACCTACATGCGGGTGATACACGCATACAGTAAACTAATAAAAAGTAATGAAAAGTACTGCAAAACTATTTATATGCTGCCATAACACAGATATAAATAATTTTATCTTCAATCATATAATAACTTGTGTAATTTTTTAATTTGATTTTTGCTTTTAATTATGTACATGTTTGTGTGTGTGTGTGTGTGTGTGTGTGTGTGTGTTCATATGTATATGGGAGTGCAAGTGCCCTTGGAGGCCAGAAAATGTTATCCTATCCCCTGGCATTGGAGTTATAGGTGATGGCGAGCTACCTGATATGGGTGCTGGGAATTGAACTCAAGTCCTCTAGAAGAGCAACAGGCACTCTTTAACCAATGTACCATTTTACCAGTCTGCGCATTAGTCATTTCTGATTTTGTATATTCAAGTTTTCTACTTCTTGACCAATTTTAATCATATTCATTCTGCTTATAAATAAACACAACACTTAGATCTTTCCTGATAATTCTCAGTATTAACCTCGCATAATTTGCATTATCTTCATATTTTTATCTCTTTCAATACTGCTTCTTCTTCCTACATATATGTACTGACAAAAGTTCGTGTTCATTTTCATGTGTATCTTTTAAATTTTTATTATTTTTATTTTTATGTGTATGAATGTATTGCCTGCATGTAGGTAAGTGCGCCCATGTAGTGGAATATGCATGGAGGACAGAAGGTGTCAGAATCCCTGGAACTGGAGTTACGGACAGTTGTTAGCTGCCATATGGGTGCTGGCATTCGAACCCGGATCTTCTGCAAGAACAACCAGTGTTCTTAACTGTTGAGCCATCTCTCCAGCACCTCATGTGTAACTTTATCTCATTTTTTTCAACTAATCTATAACCATGTTTTACTAGTTTAAAATAGCAAAATATATGCTTTATCTTTCTACTTTTTTTCCATTTATTATTTTAGTGCACATCCTTGTTACTTTTCTTTTCCTTCTTCTCTTTTTTTATAATTGCATCATTGTATGGCCTCCTGAACTTCTAATCATTAAAATGACATCATTCAGCAGTCAGTCACGACTGAGTAGCGTTTGAGCCGCCATCCACAAAACAGCCACATGGTGCCTAGCCTGTGATCATAGGACTCTTTTTGACTGTAAAGCACAGCAGAAATTTTCTCATATTTTATTATAATACAGTTTTCATGCATTAAATTGAATTTCTATTACTGAGGAAAATTAAAGATGTGTAACTAAACAGCCAATAACAGTTTAAGATGCATCACCTTCAGCCAGATATAATAGGTAAAATATTTTCCACTCTTTCCCATCCCTGTTAGCTATGTGGTCCTGGATTTTGTTGAAAACTAATTTTATGTTTTCTTTTACATCTTCTTACTTCTTAAAGAAAATTTCAATAAATCTCTATTATAAGCACATTCACAATTTCTAAACTATAACAGCATTATCCATTTGAAATGAATTATGTAAATTGCAAAATCCATTATCACCCTTCCTACTATCAACTTCGTGTTGCACAATGTCTTCTTTCTGACGTATTGTCATTTGATTGTGGTATCTCTCTGGTTATTTTTCTTAGAAAACAGGGTGCTAACTACTTCAAATCCATAAAGTTCTGAAATGCCATTTTTTTCCTTTGAGAACCGAAAAGTAACTTAAAGCTAATGCCCTTTGTCCAAGTAGATAATATTTTAGGACCGATGAGTTTTAATATTATAAATATATATGATATTACTCAGATTAACTTTCCAATGAAAGTTCTTTGGTCTTAAAGAAGATTATAAGAATTTCTATTTACTATTGGAATTCAAAAATTTCATCAGGATATATCTAAGTAAATGACCTTTTTTTATTAATCCTCTTTGGGACTCAGGAACCTTGTCAATCTTCAGGCACACATCTTTCTTCAAATAAAGAAAACATTCATTATTTGTTTAAATATTGTCTTTTCTATATAATTTCCTCTGCTTTATTTCAGAATCTTTCTTACACTTGAAAATTCTCATGCTGCTACATTCAGGAACTCTTCATTTTACTAGTGTTTGTTATAATTTATAGTTTCTGCATTATTTGAAGTTCTCTACAGATCGTCCTGATCAACATATTTTCAGTCATGAGGTTGACTTGTTGCATTGTTCCATAATTGTGTGTGTGGTGTATGAATGTGTGGTATATGCATGTGTGAGGGGAGTATTCATATGTGGGTGTGTACACAGAGGCCACAGGATGATATCAGGTGCCCTACTCTATCACTCTATCTTATTCCCTTGGGAGACGTTCCATCACAGAACCTGAAACTCTTTATTTGGGCTAGGCTTCAGGCTAGCAGGCTCTCAGAATCTGCTAGTCTGTGTTTCCCAAAGCTGTGGCTACAGATATGACTATCCATATCAGGTGTTTTGTTAGTAGGGTGCAAGGTATTTGAACTCAGGTACTTATATTTGTCCATCAAGCACTCTTATCCACTGAATTTTCTCTCTATCCATCTACAAATTGTTTGATATTCATGACAGATCATCCTAGCTTATCTCTTTTTCTTTATAAAATTAATTGAATTTTTGAGAATTTCATTCTACATATTTTGATCTTATATATGCCCTTTCCCCATGTACACACCCTCTTACTGCACCTGTCTGATTTCATGCACTCCATTTTCTATGTCCTGTCTCTATAATCTACCATCTATCTATGTACCATCTATCTATCATCATCTCTTTGTAAGACCTAGAGTGTACATCGATGTGGGTCAACCCATTGGAGACTTGATAAACTACTCTTAAGTGGAAGGAACCTCCAACCTTAGCTGAGGAACTATTGACAAACAGCTGCTGATAGGGGGAAGACTCACACTTCTGCTTTTATAAAAACAATTAGTTGATAATTTCATAAAATATACTTTGATCACATTCAAATGCCCTGCCTAGTCACCTCTCAAATCTACTCTCACCTCTCTCCTACACCACAGCTTCATAGCCTCTCTTTTTTTAAAGCCCATCAAATTTAATTGTGATGCCAAATTGAGTATGGGCCCATCCCCTGAAGTGTGAGCAACATACCCAGAGTCACACTGTTTAGGAAAACTGACTCTCTTCCAAGAGCTATCAGTTGTCAATAACTCCTCAGCTAAGGGTGGGGCTTCATGCTTACCTCCCCCCTTCTATGCTGATATTTTGTCTGGCTTGAGATTTTGCAGATCTGTTCTGTGCTGTCATAATCACTGTGGGTTTATATAAGCAGCTGCTCTTCTGTGTTTGGAAAATGCTGTTTCCTTTTACTCATGCAATGCCTCTGGCTCTTGCAGTGCTTTCGCTAGCTCTCTGGCTAAGCTCCCTGAGCATTTTGATGGGAGGGATGTGATATAGCTGCCCCCCTTAATGCTGCGTACTCCACATTTTCTTATTCTCTGAAAAGTTGACTAATTGTGGATCTCTATGTCAATCTCTATCTACTGCAAAAAGAAGATTCTTTGATGAGTGCTGAGAGATGGACTAATCTATGGTTATAAAAATGTCATTAGAGAGTAGTTTAATGCTATATTCATTTAACAGAATGGATGAGTTCTCTGGTGTTCCCTGCATATTTGTTCTTCCATGCACCATGGCACTGAGACAGGGTAGGCAAGGAATTAGACATAGATAATCACAGAAATTTGCAGGTGTGTCTCGGTATCTGTGTCTCTTGGTTAAGGAGAGAGTTAGAATCAAGGGAACTTCAGTCAGAATGTTCCCTGTGGTTACACTGCATTTCTGTTCTTCGCACAATATGACAAACCCAGGCACCAAGTGACTTTCCAATTGCCATTCATGAACACAGTGTAAAAATCCTGGCTTCATTACCATATTGTTTACATTGTAGTGTTAGTTCTCCCCTTCTTATGAACTTTTGTAAAGGATCACAGGAGGAAATAATATAAATTTTCACATGCTAATAGCATACCAAGTAAAAGCATATATATATGTATATAAATTATAATACATATATGTCCTCAGACATGAGGTGTTTTTTTTACTGTATCAGGAACAAATTCCTTCCTTCCTATGGAGGGATTATCAAATCCAATTTGAAAATAATTGTTTGCCCCTATTAATAGGCATGCAACTATTGTACAAGTGGTCTCAGATTGCTTGGAAAGTTGGTATAGTAATTTTATGATTATAGGATCCACATCTGTGTAAGACCATTAGTGCATTTTCTCCCCAAGCAACCTACATACATTTTTATGGCACCATGAAAACTAGCCATATCCTGGAATATATTAGTTACCACAGAATTGGAAGTAACTAAAAATACAATCACAGATAAATGAAGAGTCTCCCATGTTCCTTAAGTTTCTAACTCAAGATAACAAAGCAGATGGGACCTGTCTCTTAGGACATGAAAAATTCTTCATTGATTTAATCATGTCTGAGAAGTAAAAATAAAATTGTTTGATCCAGCTATCATAAAATCAAATCTGCTCCACATTGTTGGAGATACATCTTATCTTCAGAGGCACAGTATCCATTCAGCAGCTTAGACAAGAAATCACTTGTTTCATTTTCTTCATTAAAAAAATAGAAAATATGTATTCCAATATTTCAGTCCCTGATGTTGGAAAAAAAACGATTCCATCCCAATATACATTTTATCACGCTGACTAAACTAGTCAACAGCTGACTCTGTTTCTAGGTGACACTATTTTTTGGCTTAAAGAATAGCCACTAGATTGAAGACAGTCTGTTCAAGCAAAAACATTTGATGGAATAATTTACATCTATTCTGGTGTTATATTAGCAAGTAGATAATTGAAATCCGTGCAACTCATTACCACACCATGCATTTCTTTTTTTTTATATAACAATCTATTTAGGAAGTAAAATTTAAAAATAGAGTGTAGACAGTTAAATTATGTATCATTATACATTTAAGATATGAAGAGGAAAACATTAAGGATCCAATAAAATGTAAATAATTATGTTATTATTTTGAGAATATAAAATAAAAATGAAAGATTTCATAATTAATGAAAATTAAAACAATAGATATAACACAAAAATATAGATTTCAAAATGAGGATCTGAGTTCAAGTCCCATGATCCATGTCAGAAAGCTCACAACTGCCTATAACAGCAGGTCCAGGAGATCTGATGCCCTCTCCTCTGCAAGGATCCTCACACACAATGCATAAACACATACACATACACCCAGAGAGACACTAACACACACTCGCACACATACTGATAACATAAAAATAAATCATTTTTATAACTAAGACAGCCCCCTATTGCCCTTATTAAAACTCAAGGTACACTTAGGTAAATACACTGAAGAACGTTACTCTTTATATACAATGTTTATGACATGACATAATTGTTGATGTAAAAAATATTATAAATTCAAAACAAAAGGAAATGGTGGGATAGAATTTAAAATAATGGTAAGTGAAACATGATTAGTCACAGTAAAATAATTGTCTCAAAGAAATATGAAAACTTTAGACATTCCTTGTAATATGTAGAATAACAGTCCTTCAAATCCTTATATAACAAAGGTTTTCTCCAATTCACCTTAATACACGATTATTGTCCACAAATGCATTCTGGAAAGAGTATAGTTGCAACACAGCATTATGGAAAACAAAAAGGAAATGTCTAAATATTTTAAAGCATGCACTCCCATGTACTGTATTCTCCCCTGCCTATTGAAAATGTGCCTGTTTTCTTTCTATATTTATGTCATCATGCATTTCTTTTTAAGTCAGCAGAGAAAAGAAAATAAGGAGATTTGTATTCTTGAGAAATCAGTTGCCCCAATTTTACTCTGACTTTTCCATTGCATGAGAAAAATAAGTTCTATGTTTTGCTAGAGAGTATAAAAGTAATTTTTAAATACAATAAATTTTCATTATTGATATAAATGAGTGATTCAAACCAAGAATCAAAGTAGATTTACTGTAGAGATACATGCACATACATGTATTATTAATCACAGTACCCAAGTTACAAGATCTGCTAAGGTGGCCACTAACAACCTGAAGGGAGGTATCCTACACATGGCACTGAGCATTTTGTTTGATGATCTGTGGCTTGTAGAATGAGCATTATTACCACATGTGGGGTCATGATTGTGTGTGTGTGTGTGTGTGTGTGTGTGTGTGTGATTTTTACTATAACATAAAGAACAAATTTATGTCATTTTAAGGAAAATTAGTATGATTGAAGATCATCATGTTAAGTGAAATAAACTGGCCTACAAAGGCAAGTAAGACATGAATTCTCTCATTTGTAGATCTACAGAGAAAATAAATGGATAAGAAAGTAAAAGTATTACTCGGAGAGGTGGAAAATGAAGTGCAATTTGGAAGGAGAGATAACAAAGTGGAACAGAGATGGTGAATACAATCAGAGCACATCATATCTGTTACTGAAGGTATATTACTGAAATGAATTACTATGTATAATTAACATAAAAAAGTAAAGTTTTAAACTGGGAACATGGAATAGTACCATCATCACAAATGCTTCTCTTTATTCCTGTTTACAAGTGATAGTAATATCTATAGATAATCTCTACACCATAGTCTCAATATATGGGTTATTTATGTGTTCTTGAATTGTGTCTGAGTGGGATGCCCTCTGCCTCCACCTCTTGATTGTTGGCATTACAAGGGTGCATTGTCTGATGTGGATTCCTTACCTCGGTATTTTATTTGTAATTAGATTTTTATTGTTATATGCAGTTTAAGTTTATATTTTCATAGTAGCATAATAAATTAGATTGTGTGAATACATTAAAATCTGTTTACTCATTTTTGTTGTGATACACATTTGGGTGGTTTCCCTTGGAAGTGCTTATTTGTAGTAATGATGTAAGTGTACTCTAATGTATACAAACATGTATGTTTGTGTGTAACTATTAAAGCTTTCCATTTTAAAGGATAGACACACATTCATCTTTAGTTAGTGGCGATAATCTTTTGTAACAGTAAGAATCCATATACTTACCAGAAATACGTGAGAGTTCTACTTACTCCATATCTTGTGAGCACTGTTTTAATAAAGACTTTTTTAAACGTTGATTTTTCTGTCAGTTATAACCTTTTCTTTAAATTAAAAGCCTACCTGTTTCACTGACTTTTTTGCCCTTGATGTTATTTTCTTTTTCAAAGGAAATTGGAATGGAAGAATGCTCAATCATGTCGAACTGAAGCCTATGGTGTCTCTGGAGAAATTGTAAGTAATCTATTTCTTTCAATACAAGAATACAAAATAAATGAATGAATAAATAAGTAAACAAATATTCATGTCACATATATGTATTTTTATGTTTACCTGGACATAAGTGTATATACATTCTTCCTATCATCTCAAAGTAGGATTAACTATAGAGTCTGTGTTCAAATTTTTGTTTTAGTTCTTTAAAGTAATTTTGTTGTGTGTATTCAAAGTATGTGATACATACTGTGCTTTAAGAAACATATATCATACAATGATTAGAGTCATTTAGTAAACTAACAGTAATCATTATCTCGGATAGATTCTCATTTAACACCTAATCTTCTGTCAAGAGAATCTATAAATCTACTTATTTGCACAAATCCTAAATATAATTCATTGTCATTAATTGTGATCTTCATATTGTATCCAAGATCTTCTCATGTGTTAATCCAGCATATTTGACACTTTCTACAATTTCACGTTGTATCTCTTTATTAATCTAAAGTATTGTCTCATACAATATTAATGGACTCATACGGCCAGTTAATGAAATAAGGATGTTTCATCTCATCTTTGTCCCATAATTGACTCTTAACCAAAACTTACATTATTAAAAGTATTTTTTCTTTGAGTATAGATGTTGTAAAACAAATTAAAACATTATTTTAACTATTTTAAGCCTTGAGTTTAAATGACCTTGCATATGTTGTAATCATTGTAAAATAACTCATGTAGGATTAATTTTGGATGTATGAACTCACATGTAGATTTTAAACATACTGCTTGTCATTGAGGTTAAGGGGATTTTTTATTATGTTGATGCAAAATCATTTGGGGACTTCCACCTACTTATTCAGAATATGAGCTGGAGCTGTGGTCAGAACACTTCCTCACCTGTGTTTGTGAAGCATACATTTGAGTTTAAGAGCTGGAATATGCACTAATTATCCTTTAAAAATGGTGACAAGGATTTCAGAACATGATCACTTTTGCTCCTAGCCTTGTCAAACCCTTCTGGGCTTCATTCAGTCAAGAGATGAAGCACACATCTTCCCGATGTCTTTTAATTTACTGATTCAATCCTTAGTTTAAACTTTCTTAGTTATGGGCAAATAAAATGTTAAATAAATTGGATCACATACTATAGGCTTGAAGGTTTTATGAAGTCCATTCATGTAATACATCTCTGGAGATTTAAAAGTAATTAAAGAATATTTTATCAAATATAGGACTAAAAGATCCTATTACATGCTTTAAAGTTTAACAAAGTAACTATAAACCTATTTATCCTAGGTAGAGATACTCAGGTGTTTGGGTTAATTCTTGTTATGCAAATTATACAACATCAATCTCTATAACATCAACACTCAAGATGTTTTATAGTTTAAGTACTGATATTTCTTGATTAACTATATATCTAAGGTATGAGATTATCATGAAATAATTACATAGTGTTTGTATTTTGCTAATAAAAAGGAAATGGGAAATATCACAGTGACTTTTTCTAGAGTCCAATTTCCATTTTTAACATTAAAATAAAAGGGAATATTTGGTTATCCCTCTGACACTTATAAAATTCTGATTTGTACCATCTGATCTCTGATTTCTCTCAATGTCATTAATATTTCATATGTAAATAAAGACATTCATTTTGAAAGAAGTTTTAAAAATGCTAATTATATAATTTTTCTACTATATGGTTTTCATTTACTTTCCATACTAAATGTGGCATGAAACCAATATAATAAAAAGATCATGTCACTATCCAAAGATAAGTGTGATGATAATTTACATATGATACTGGGGAGAAACATGCTCCCCTTGTAAGGCCCTTAGCCTCATTCATAAAATAATTTTAAGAATGGGCTCAAATAGATGTTTTTCAACACTTTTATTAGAATTTAAGGAAAAGTCCTCAGAGAAGGCAAACAGTAAATCTCAGCAGCTGCTTTGAGGAGGGGAATGGAGGGTAAGGTAAAAAGAACATAAAGCAAAGCTAATTTAGAGCCAGCATGGATGTCAAAAAGAAAGAGTGTAGGACACTATCAGCCACATGGCAGAGAAGGGAAGGGAGTTGTCAAAGAAAAGGTAAAGAAACTCAAAATGTTAGGGCAGACCAAAGTGTCAATGAAAAAATAACCCAAAAACAGGTATAAAGAAGAAAATGGAGATGGTCCTTTTCTGAAGAATCTGAAAAATGGGTAAAACTTAAGGAAAGCCACATATTTGTCTGCAACTAGATCCACAAGAACTGTACTAAGGGGTGGGAAATTCTGGGCAGGAAGAGTCACCATCTCATTAATGCATCGGCACTAGGCATTCTGCCCACCTCCTTAGCATGACTTAAGGTTAACCTGCTTTCCTAGGGTAGTCCTTGGACCAGGTAGAGTTAAAACTGACACTTCCCCTGAGGTTTTGACTGAAAGGTAAAAAAATTCCAAAAGAAAAACCAAAAATTAAAAAATAACACACCAAATAAAATATGATAATTAATTTATAAATGACTGTAAATACAGTGGGAAACATATCATCCTCTCTTTTTTAATATACATTTTATAAATTCTGTTTGTTTAAATGCATGCATCCTCTGGCCTGGAGAGATAGTTCAGCACTTAAGAATACTTGCTGTTCTGGCAGAGGAGTCAGGTTCACATCCCAGAACCCACATGGTGGCTAACAATCATCCATAACTCCAGTTGAGGGGACCAGGTACCCTCCTCTGTCCTCTGTGAGCAAAGAATGACATGGTTACACTTATATACATACAGGCAATATACTCATACGCATAAGATAAAAACATTAAATATTTTTATTAAATATCTTCTGTTGCACCAAGAATTAAGATTTTTAATTCCTCAGTGCAATAATGCAGGAAGTCAGAGCCTAGTAGAAGGCCAAGGGTCCAGAGCCCTCATGAATGCCACCATTGTCTCAGGACTGACTTACCTACTATAGGAGTTCAGCTTTTTTACAATGTTGTATTGCTTATTTGTGTTTCTGCTTTTAACCATTAACTGAAGCAGCAGGAGACCCTCACAAGGAACTCAACAAATGTTAATAACATGTTTTGGGGTATTTTGTTTTAGATACAGAAAGTTAAGTGTCTTTAGTTTTCTGCCTAAATTATCTTGTATGTACCATGTGGATTCATGAATAGAATATACCACAGTTGAGAATATTGATTTCATCCATTTATTGAGTAATTCCACAAACATTTTGAATGGAGATCTGGATCAGAAATAAGTTTACCAGAAACAGAGATAAGTCTAATAGAGTTCGTAAGGATCTGTAGGTAATGATGATTTGAAGAATGGCTAGCTTGCCTCAACAGAACAGCAATTCAGACAGATAATTCTGGAGTGAGGAATTATATCAGGCTGCAGAGAAACATATTATTAGCAATTCAAATTGCTAACATTGCCTAGTAGAGATTTGGTGTCTGAACATGGAACACTCTGTAAATGATTTTAGAGCCATTAGTCTGCTATTATTATCAGTTCTAGGAAGCCACAAAGTTTGGTTGCATCACAGTAATATGTTATATGAATGATACATGAGATCAGTCATAAATAAATTCAGAGTTCAAAGTAGCAGTTTTCGGTGATCTACTCCCATTTTGTACACACATCCTTACACTACTGTAGTTTCCTGACTTAAGGATTTTCCATATGACCATAGAACATTGGAACAAACAAACAAACTTGGATTTAGTTTTGGGTGAGTCAGTGGTAGCTGTTAAAAGATGAAACTGATTTTAGATGGACCACAATTTGACTCAGAGTTATCTGCGCTATATAGTAGTAGTCCAGTGGAATGAAATCTTTCAGGTTGACACATCTTTGATAAATATATCTGGACATTCATTTGCAAAAAATGAGAAGTAGTTACATGTAGGGAAAGAGATTCAGGGCTTTAAGCATTAGTGATTAACTTAGAAGACTGGTCAAGGACTTAAATGATCATGATGGGAACATGTCTCCTATAATAGAGAATAGGATGAGTGTGCATATTTGCATCTTCAGTGAATGTTTATTGAAGTATATCTACTAAGAAATGAGACAAACAAGCTGATGAACATTGCACCATGCCTAACATAAATGACCCAATTTATGTCCTTGGTGCTTGCATAATGACCCATGTTATGGTAGCTGTCATAGTGTGGTGGTTTGAATGACAGTGTCTCCCATAGGCTTCATGCATTTGGACATTTTGTCCCCAGTTGGTGGCACTGTTTTGGGTTGTCTTAGAAGGTGTGGGCTTGGGGAAGAAGCATGTCACTGGGGGTGGGCTAAGAGACTTCTTAGTCCTTGCCAGATTTTAAGTCACTCTCTGCTTCCTATACCTGCTTGAAGATGTGAGTGTTCCTTTTTCAACTCTAGCTACCTTTGCCACAATGCCTCCCAGCCATGGTTGACTCTGATCCTTGTGGAACTGTAAGCTCAAATAAACTCTTCATTTATAAGTTCCCTTGGTCATCGTGTTTTATTATAGTAACAGAAAAGTAACTAAGATACACAGAGACTATAAATAGACATATTATATAAGATGCTTCTTACCAGTGATGAACATGAAACTTTTTATAGAATAAACCCCCATGAGCAGCCACAGGGCAGAAAGCTAATTACTATCACTTTAAATTCCTTGTACTCTCAGGAGGCAGCATTTACCATTACCATAATCATAGCTCTTATATGTTGTAGAGAATCCTTTTCTCTACCTGTGACTGACCTCTATTATAGTTCAAAGAACATATATGCTGAGACAAAATATTCCTATAGCTCTAGTTGTCCTGGAAATTGCTATGTAGACGAAGCTGGCCACAATCTCACAGAAATCCTCATGGTTCTGCCTCTCAAGTGCTGGCATTAAAGACATGTGATGCCATACCCAGACCAAAGATTATGCTAATTAGCTTTACTTCGAACAAAGATTTCTTGTATGACAAAGGGCACATGAAATTGGGATCAAATGTTACAAAATACTATAAGATAACACAGAATTCACTAGTTCTACAGGAATTTTAAATGACACTTTTTAAATGTTTTATTTATTATTTTTATTTTATGTGTATGAATGTATTGCCTGCATGTGTGTAGGTGCACCTAGGTAATGTAATGCCCACAGAGGTCAGAAGAAGGCATCAGATCCTCTGGACCTGGAGTTAAATATGGTTGTTAGTTGCCATGTGGATACTAGGAATTGAACCCAGGTCCTCTGCAGAGCAACCCGTGCTCTAAACTGCTAAGCCATCTTTCCAGTCCTGAAATGGCATTCTTAAAGTTGCAGCTAAGGTATCATGTTGCACAGGACACCCTACTGAACCAGGGTGCTGCGCTTGCTTTTACTATAGAACATGCTTTGAATTAACAGACATTATAGAGTAATGTGTCCTGATAGCTAGAATTTGAAACTAAAATTTGCCTTGTTAGTAGAGGAAGTAAGGAAGCAGCAAAACTGAGCTGCAAATGTTCAGGATATGAGGTGTAATTGTCTGAAGTAAAAGAGAAGATACTTCAATGAAAATTGAGATGATGAACCATTGATGCCAGTTATTAACAACAAGGAGACGATTGATTCCCTAATATGATATAGTGACAATGACAAATATAGAACTTGACAAATGGAGGAATCAAGAAAAGAAATGCAGTTGAGTACTTGCTAACATGAAAAGTATGTTATTTCATCTAGACAAGGCCCATAATCTAAGACTCAGTTAAATTTGGGATTGAAAAAGAAATAATTGCAGTCACTTATGGTTAATTTGAAGGTTAAACAAAAGCTTTTAAAGGTGCTTAACACAGTCATTGCCCTGTAGTAGGTTTTCAATATTTCTCATCTGTCTCTCTGTTCATATATATGCTTCTGTATTTATATAATCATAGTTGCTGTTATATTAGAACTAGGCTATATTTGCCTTATTTATGAATATTTGAATATTTTTAAGAGAGAAATAAATGTTTTATTATGTTTATGATAATGTGATATTTACCACATTTTTTTGTTTTTGCTTAAATGTATTTGCTCTGTCTAACAAGTCAATATAAAATCATTAGAGAGGCATTGAGGTCACATAGTACAGAAAACAATCTAGTCTAAGATAAAGTACTCCAAACTGTGAAATAATTTTTAGGAGAGTCTAAGCTCTCTGTTTCTCCCAATGACTCACAGATGTTTTAGTCAAGGAGTTAGACTGTCAAGTAATAGCCACTCTAGAAATTTTGACTTCATGTTCTCCTTTCTTCTACAAAATGTTCAGAGTTACTATTGCTCAGATACATAATGTGGAAATTTGATCCCATAAACATTTCAATAGAGTTTGGAAATTTGGACATCCCTTCTAACAAACCTTTCATACCAATTACTTGTATTAATCTAAATTCTCATGTAGCCTACACAAATACATTATTAGTACTTTTCATAAACAAGATATTAAAAATTAATGATAAGCAACTGTATTTGGTTGTCATTGATGCTATATGCTCTAATAATTCTTGTGTAATTTGCATTGTATTAATGAATGCCAACAGAATTTTTTTGAGTGAAAATATACAACAGCTAGTTTCAAATGAATTGTTTTTTAACATTAAAATTGGAATTTCTGACAGATTATTATATTCAAATTTAGGCTAATATAACTTTATAAGAAGTATGTCCTAATAGCACTTACAATTATAGTATTTTTCTTTTTGTTTTTGTAGTCTGTGTTGATTTTATTTTTATAACTATTATGGATCTCAATATTTTAAAAATATTTTATTTATTATATTTTCTTAAAGTTAGGCATATGAGTGCATTGTTCACATATATGTAAGTGTACCCATGTCATGTGATGCCCCCAGGAACTGGAGTTAGGATGCTTCTTAGCTGCCTAGAGGGTGTTGGGAACCTAACCTAGATCCTCTTCAGGAGCAACCAGTGCCTTTAACTGCTGAGCCATCTCTCCAGCCCCTACAAGTCTCAATCTTCTCTGTCAATATTAATTCACTAGCAGATGCTCAAATGCTTCTAAAGAGATCAATTTGACCCTCAGATTCTATATGAAATTGATTCCCAGAACCCCATGTGTACTAATATTCAAAGATGTTCTAATTCCTTACGTAAAAAGTCATGCTATCCATATAAAACTTATATTGTCTTTATATTTTAATACATATCAAGTTTAATTATAATACCAAATACAATTTAAATGTAATATAAATTGTTGTTATACTGTGTTATTTATAGGCTACTATCAAAATGAGGCCTGTATGTATTTAGTACAAACACAGTTTTTTAAAAATGGGTTTAATCTTTTATTAGTTGAATCTAGTGATGGGGAAGCCATCAATACAGAGCTAACTATAGTATGATAGTTTACTTCTAGATTTATGTTAATAATTTTATTTTAGAAAAAGTGTGGCATAAGAAACAAGTTGCCATCATTTTTAAACCTTGTTTCTGTAGAAATATAAGCCATGTATTCTGTACTAATTAAGGGTAAGTATTCCACAACTCTGTGAAACACTGGGCCAGAATTAAGTGCATAGAGCAATAATTTGATGAGCACAGATGGGGCACCAAACTGATGATTTAGCCCAAGGCTATCACATATGGTTTTGCAATTTGGTAGTAGCTCACAGGAACTAGGCTGACAGAATCAACAATGGCTGACATCTAGCTTACTGCTTACCAAGCCATGAGCATCCATGTACTTCAAGACAGCTGTACCAAAATACTTCCAGTTTTTTTTTTAATGAATCTGTGTCAAAGGATAACTTCAGTCCTTTCCATCCTTTCCTAAGTTGTGAACTATTTAATTTGGTCTGTAGCAGGTAAAATCAGTATGTAATGATTTCTTCCACATTTGCTAAGTACTGAGCATTGACAGAATATCCTGGGTAAAAAAATTCACCCTAAATGATTCCTTTGACATTTAAAGAGTTCCATTGTTAACACTTTTTAATTGATTACAGAAAAAAAGAATACTGATTTATATAGGTGAAAACATTTATATGCATAAATATGCATTTATATGATCCTAAAACAGAAGCTAATTATTTCTTTGAAGAGCTTCTAAAAGTTCAGAAAAATTCCAAATCTTTTCCTTAAACACAAGAGTTGTTTTTTTCTAGCAAAGACTCTGATTTTACTACAAATTTCTTTACATGTGAGTATATGGTCTGAACATTTGTTGCTTTCTACATATGAGGGATCTTAATTCTTCTTGTAAAATGACAACTATCACAGTGTGGCTATGTCCAGCAATGAGTACCTGAGTATATAGAGGAAAGACTTTAAACATTTGGAATATGATTTGTAGATCACTCCGTAAAGAAATCAGCATATACCATAAAAATGCTGTGTACTTTATATTGGACTTGAAATCAAAGTAAGGAAATGTACTTTTAGCAATCACATGAGATGATGTGTAAGTCTGGAATTCCAAAAGTCGAACATGGAAGGAAGTACCCAGGAGGTAAAACACCATACAGTGGGGCACAGTTCTCTGTAAGGACAATTCTTGAGATAAATGGTTGTTACCGGCTATGGCCCATATGCATCTATCACAGGATCTCTAAGCAGTAATTGAACAGACTTTGGAAACTAACATTATGCAAAAGCAAGCATGGGAACAAGTTGTAACTTGTCTGACTAAATATAAAAAACATCTTTATAATAAGGTGGAGTGTAGAAACAGATATAAGAATTCAATCTAGGGCTGGAGAGATGGCTCAGTAATTAAAAGCACTGGCTTCTCTTTCAGAGGACCTGGGCTCAATTCCCAGCACCCACATGGTGGCTGACAACTGTCCATAGTTCCAGCTCCAGGGGATCTGACACCCTTTCCTGACCTCTTTGATCATTGCATGATTTGGATGCACTTCAGATAATATACTCATACACATCAAATAAAAATAATAAATAAAATATTAAAATTTCAATCTATGGAATTATAAAATAAAGATCTTGGAGATGCCTCAGTGTTTAAGAGTGCATATGGCTCAACCAGAGGAACTAAATTCATCTCCAAGCACCCACATCAGGCAGCTCAAAACCACCTGTAACTCCAGCTACAGGAGATCTGACACCCCTTCTCTGGCCCCTGCGGACATTTGTGCACACCAAATATATATAACATAAACTCTTACAGACACACAAATACATACACAATTAAAAAATGGAACAAAATATTGTGATAAAATGAAGCCAACATGCCAGAATATAAAGTTACTATTCCTCTTATTTCCAGTTGTTTTGATGTCACTGTTTTTACCATAAACTTCATACATATGTGATGGAATAATTACTTGATGAATAACTTTATATTCCTTTTGAAATAATCAAAAATTCTATTTCCCTTTATAATTTCCCACACCTATTTTTCACAACAAATGACTTTTACTTTTGGTTCTGTTTTATTTTGAAGTTTCATTACCAAGTTTTTTAAGCAATAACTTTATATCTCCAGGTTATGCCAGAGAATACATGAGTAAGTCAAATTTAGATAGTACATTTAAGACATGCTCCTTGAATGACTTGCAATCTTATACAACCCTCATATATTCCACCAAACATAATCTCAACTTTATCTTATTCCATTCCTTCTGGCAATATATTGTTTGTAATCTTGAAAGCAAATTTCCTATACTGAAGTTATTACTGAACCTTGTTCACATCATAGGTCACCACAGACAATTACAGGTTTATTATTCTGTGCTAACTTAATTTTTACTTACTTTTCATGTTTTTATCAAACATATGCTTGCATAGATGAAGGTGGTTTCAATGGGTGTCAAAATCAACAAGGACTAGAGAAAAAGGAAGATATTGCAACTGTAAAATTAAAAAGCAGTGGCAGTTGTCTGTTTTTCTTTTTTTGTTTTTCGGTCTTTTTTGAGACAGGATCCCCAAGTAGCCCTCGCTGAACTCACTATGTAAACTGGGCTGGCCTTGAACTGAGAGATCTGCCACCCTCTGTCTCTTGAGTGCTTGACTTAAAGGCATGTGCCTCCATGCCAGAATGGATGATATTTTCAATTAGTCAATAATTAGTCTTGTAGTTCAGTCACACGTCTTCCTTTTCCTTCTGCAGGCTTGTGTCACTTTCCCTTCTGTGTGTCTCTTGTCTTAGAGTTTCAGTTGGGAAAAGAAAGGCATGGAGATGGAAAACAAATTGGTACTAACAAGATTGAATAACTGCAACATTATGGACCAACTTACTCTTCACTTGACTCCGTCTCCCTGTCTTTGTTATCAGTATTTGAGGTCCAAGAGTCTTACACGAATTTTGATAAAAGATCAAGAAATTCAATGTCTATTTAGACTTAATTCTTTGCAAATCTTCACTTTGTTCCCCTTGTTTCTCATAAATTCACCAAACCCAAAGATTTGCAGATTCACAAACTTATTCAAGAGCACAAGTCCTTTCAGATTCAATGTCTAAACAGTCAAATTCCAATGTATATGTCCTATGGATAATGAAAATAAATGTGTAAATGTACCCCTATGTATTACAAGGCCTGACTTGCTGTTTTATAGGACTCACTCTTAAAACTGTGGTGGTGATAAACTCTGGCTTTGTGACTAAAATGAATCTTTATCATCTATCTATCATCTATCTATCTTCTATTTATCTATCATCTATCTATCTATCATCTATCTATCATCTTATCTATCTATCTATCTATCATCTATCTATCTACCTATATCTATCATCTATCCTATCTATTTTATATAAAATGTCTTAGAGGCTGTGAAATGCTTGCTCTTCACATACCATCAAAATTATATTCATAGATTTGAATTTATTAGTGATTACAGAACCAAGACTACTACTTTAACAGAACTTTGGCAACGGACAAGTTTTTTTTTCATTGAGAATGTTCAGTTTGATTTAAGGTAGGTATTCTAGCATGAGTTGGAAGATGGGCTGGGATTTTGTGAAAGAACATAACACTAGGATTGCTAGAAAGAGCATGTAATTCTTTAAGGGAAAGAAGTTCAAGTAAGCTTAAAGTATGAATTGTTGGTACTTTATACTGAAGAGTTGATTGGTCTTTCATGGTGCTTCCCTGATCATGAATGAATTTGTTCTTGGGGAGGAGTCTTCTAGAATACTAGAACTTTGGTAGCAAAGGCAATGGACAATAACAATACCATTTTAGTTTGGAAAATAAGCTGTGTGAGAAACCAGTGATCTTGATTCTTAGTGTCCCACTCAGTATTCTAATTGTGTTATTATTTCATTGCAAATGTTACTGCCTTCTGTGATGACAGAATCATTGCTATTGTTAAAACCAGCAATGAAACATTATATTTTAAGCCAGTTACAGCAAAGAAAGAGCAGGCTGGCCTTGAACTCAGAAATCCACCTGCCTCTGCCTCCTGAGTGCTGGGATTAAATGTTTGTGCCACAATACCTGGCTGATTAAATTATTTTTAATGTAAATCTTTTACAAACTTAGCATTTTTAAAAGCACTATGACTTTGCAACAAATGAATCACTATGAAATATAAAATAAAAGGAAATTTGGTTGTTTTTTTTTAATTTGAACTAAATTCTGTTGACTAACAATCTAATAACAAAACCTTTTTTTTTCAATAAAAGGAGATAATCAATTATTAATGAGATGGAAATTCCTAATGACATCAAAATGGCATTATGTTTTATTTAATAAGAGTAGTGAAACATGCATGAAAAATTTTGGCTGGGTGTTTATGTGTCATTTAGTGAATACAGATTTAGTGTATTATCATGAACATGCTCCAGGACTCTGAGCATAGTAACTTAGTCTTGTTTTTCAATATGCAAGCTTTGATCAAGATACTTTTGTTTACTTGTCCCAAGATTAAATAGTTAGCATATGAACAGTGTGTCTGTCCATCCAATTGAGACACTTTGTTGTAACATTTTTCTTTTTCCATCTGGTTGGGACTCTGATATAATTCCTTTCTCTGAAATTAGCTTCAAAGTCTGGAGCCTTTCTGATCCTCTCTAACCTAATGCCAGTATTCAGTAATCTTCAACACTTTCATGTTATAACAGCCTGTGGCAGCCCCTCACCCACAGTGAGGCTATACCTCCAAGAGGCTTTTGGTTGAAGATTGTAACACAAGCCAAAGATTAAGCCTTCAGAGTTCTCTACACAGATCCAATTACTGTTTTTGGCTGACCTTAATTAGTAAGTCATCAATTAATGTTTTTTTTGCTCTCCATTTCAATCTTTTTGATGTTTTCTTGAAGTATACAAACATATGATCTGAGGTTAACCCTTGATTTCAGGATGTATTTGCTTTTTAATCCCATCCTCAGAGACATTCTTTTTAGATTTGATTACTGGCATTTACAACACACTTTGAACCCTAGTAATGTCAGATAAAAGAATTTAACATTAACTCCTGACTGCTGAGAATACCCTTTAAAAAAAGAAGAGAAAAAAGAGCTTTCCTTTCTTTTGTAGAACATTAAAAAAAAGTTTTAGTATGTAGCTTAAGGAAACCAAATTTCTTGCTTTCTGTAGGAAAAAAAAATCACTTGGCAGATCTGTGGTGTGGGGGCAATGTCTTTTATCATTCTTCCACTAAAATGTTTAGTTTTTCAAAAACTTTCCTTCAGTTTTTATACATTCATAATAAAATCCTTAGCATGCATGCCAATTACCTATGTGATTGGTTATATAATTTATCTTAAAGCATGAAATGGTTTTAAAAACTGAACATTAATTTCAGTTGTATATAATGCCAACATAATATTCACATTTAACAGACCACATGTTGGTAAGTGACCATTTCACGTTCTTCAGCAATTAGTCGTTGCTTGTTACTCAGTTTCACACAGAAACAGAGGTATGATCATACTGCCCTTTTCCCATTCCCCAAACTCCCAACTGTGAATTCAGTTGAAACAAAGAGATATGTAAAAAAAGAAATTGGAAAACAAAAATTGAAAATAAAACAGAAAAATTAAAAAGTGATAGAGCTGCAAGGAGAATTAGAATCCTATGTAAGTGACGTTCTAGAAGAAAGAGCTTGATAGATGCTGCAAGAGTTAGGTGAAGGCAAATTTATCAATGTCATGATGGCAGTGGAAGAGAAAGGATGAAGAGGAAGCAGTGTGGGCAAAAATAAACCTTACTGAATGACTTCTAAAGATGTTTCCTATAATTGAAATGAAATAGGCCAGGATTTTAGATGGTGATAAAAATTTAGAAAGGACTATGACAATTTTCCAAAATATGGAGAAGTTTTCCATTTTGTGAAATTGTATACTTAGAAGAAGGCAGACATTAAACAACTGCTTTATGTAAATTTGCAAAACACCCAACTTTCTTGATATTTCTAATCTTTTAAATTATTATGAACCAGTAAATATTGGATTTACATTTTTTTTCATTTTTTTGTTTATATCCAAGGGTGAGTTTTTAATTATTTAACAAATATTTTAAAATGTAATACAACAGTAATAACATTTCCTGTTCTTGGAAAGATTACTTTCAACATTTTACCATACACTGCAATATTTAAGATGCTATACTCCAATGTAGAAAGGATTGTTTGTACATGATTAAATATATAAATATTGATTGGTCCTGTTTACATTATATTGTAAATTAAAGTTTTGATTCCAAATTAAATAATAATGTTAAATAGTTCTATGTAATTGAATGCTGAAAAATACATATCTGGAAGAAGACCTATTATAAATAACACTGTGTTTTACAACTGGTGAAATATTCTTTACTATGCTTGACTTTAGAGAATACATTGAGTATAACATAACTGTATTCACTTTATCCTAATTCTGAGCATATTACAAAAAATTAATTTTCATTTATTAATAGTTTACAGTCAATTATGAAATTTAATGAACTGGGGAAACAAATGTATGCATTTAGTAATATTTCCTGTTTATACTGTAGGAAAAATTCTAATGCAAAATATAATAGAGGGATAACTATCAGAGAGAGCAAGTTCATTGTCCTCTGAAAATTGTCTTATATTGCTTTATCACATAGCTGCAGGTTCTCTCTCTCTCTCTCTCTCTCTCTCTCTCTCTCCTTCCTCTCTTTGTATATTATACAGCTTCATTCTACACCTCTCCTTCTCTCTCTCTCTCCATTTTGCCCTTCCCATCCAAAGTCCTTACTCCCCTGTGCCCCTGCCACTGTGCCCTCCCCTTCACCATTTCAGAAATGTCAAAACAGCAATCAAAAAAGAAGGGAAAAAGAAGGAAAGAAAAAAGGTGTGTAATGGAAAGCAAATTTTATTTAAAAAATGAACAAACATACTGGGGAGAAGGCCTACAAAAATTTTTGAAGCAAATGAAAAATAAAACAGAACAAATCACCAGATCTGGACCAGGACTGGATGGTGCATGTCTTTAAACACTATCCTCAGGAGGCAGAAGGAGGGGCTCACTATGAAATGAAGACCAGCCCGAGATCGCCTACATAGAAAGTTCCAGACCAGCGGGGCCCACATGATGAAACCCTGCCACACACACACACACACACACACACACACACCCAAAGATAGAAAAAAAATCTGTAAAAATACAAAAGCACCAGGAGAGAAGGTTAGAAAAATTAATGCCTACTTAAGAAAAAGTAGAAATACTCTAAATACCCTAATTGTATACAGTAAGGACCTAAATATGTAAGAGAAAATTAAATCTAAAGTATTAATAGAAAGACAAAGTAAATGAGAGTAGAAATATATAAATTGGAGCTTAAATAAAATACAAAAGTACACTCATGTTCATTATAATATTACTCTTAATGATGAAGGTGTACTTCAGTAGATGAATGGTTAAAGAAGTAATACATACTCAAAGGTACACACACACACACACACACACACACACACACACAGAGAAGTTGGAGGAATGCCACGAAGTTCCATGCACACAAGGAGCTGTGTGGAGGTTTTGGCCAGCACACTCACCAACACTACAACCCTCACCTTGAGCTTGTTATTCCAAAGCCCAGAATGTCCTTGAAAATAGTCATTAGCCATAGTAGGACTCTGTGCTTGGCTAGTAACTGGGGAAAAGTAGCTTGGAAAAACATCTGTGTCCTGTGATTACTCATATACTGTGCTTCTTCTCATGCTGTAATTGTTTTGCAAGACCAATAAAAGGAAAAGCAAAAGGGCACTTGGGACTCTCACTCTAGAGGTGCTGAGCCCCCTGCTATGTTTGAAACAAGCATGCCCTGTGTCTGTGGTTACTTTTGGGTCTGAACATCTATAAGAGGACATCAAGATAAGTAAATTAAGGAGGGCATAGAAAAACAAACATATTTTCTCACTGTTTCTGAAAGCTAAAAAGTTCAACTCATGGAAAAATCGCATGAAACAATAATAACTAGAGAATAAGAATGGTAGGTGGGGGGGCATAAAATATAAGTGTATTTGGTCATAGGACTAAAGTAGTTAGATGGAAGGAATGCGGTCTATTATTGGAGGACACAGTAGGCTTATATTCTAGATTGATGGGTGATACATTACAACTAGACTATATTAAAGGTTTCCAACAAATAACAATGCTAAATATTTAACATACAATGCTAATTATCCTGAGTTGATCATACTGTATGTTATAAAAGTATATGTGTATGCAAATTAAAGTTATAAGATTTGGGGTGAGGGTGTGATTGGTTTTAGAATGCTTGCTTAGAATGCATGAGGATCTGGGTTAAATCTCCATGATCATCCCCTAAAACTTTCATTTTTTTAAATTGAGTTTTGTACATTTCATATAACAAATTTTAACCATATTTAGACCCCCTCCCCCATCTGCACCCTCCCATAGCCACCTCCCACTGGATTTTATGCATTCTGTCAAAAGGCCCTAATTGGTCAAGCTTTTCTAACTAGATGTTCCTTGACTGCAAGTTCAACCACTGGTCTAATTACTCCCTTAAAGAAGATTTACTATCCTTCACCCAGCAGTGATCAGTTGGGGCCTGCTGCTCATTTCCCCTGTTCTGTGCTGATGTTTTTGTATGACTGAGTCACAATAGGTATTGTGCATGCTGTCACCATTGATATAAGTTCATATTAGCAAGTTCCCAGAGGCCTGAAAGACTTTTTCCTTATGATCATGCACCAACTCTGGTTCTTACCATCTTTCTGCCCCTTCTTCTGTAATGGTGCCTGAGCCATGGGTGAGTAATGTTGAATATAGGAGTCTTATCCAGGGAAACATACTCTGCAGTCTTTATTCTCTATACCTTGGCCAGTAGTGGCCTCCTGTGTACACTCTGTTGTATGAGGAAGCTTAGGTGGTGAGAACTGAGGGATTCATTAGTATTGTAGCTATGTCCTGTTCTGCTATGTTCCATGAATCTTAGGTGTAGATGGTCCACAGTAGATGTGTAACATAGGCTTGGGTATCTCTCAGACACATAGTCTGTGTGTGATCAGTTGTGGAGCTTTGTAATAGACTCTGTGATGCAAAAAGAAGTTTCTTAGATTAGTGGTATATGGTGTACTTGTCTGTAAATATAAGGTAAGGACCCATATTTAGAATACAGTAAGAAATTTCATTTGTCTAAAATATAATAGAGATACGGTTTTATCAAGGATCTATGACCTCTCCAGCCATGTACATTTGGCTATGTTTACATTGCCACCCACGGAATGTGATTGAACAAGAGTCACACCCTTAAGAAGAAGAAGAAAAAGAAAAAAAGACTTTTCTTGTCCTACCAGCTACCACATGTCAATTGCTCTTCAACTAGGATTTAAAAATCACTGGGAGACAAGCTTCTGAGTATGCCTGTAGGGTATTTTATTGTTTAAGGTAAACTGTGTGGAAAGACTCACACACTGTGAGTGGCACCATTTCCTGGCTGGGATCCTGGATTATATAAAATAGAGAAAATGAGCAAAGCACAGGCATTCATTACTGTTTGCTACTTTTCTATAGATGCAATGAGAGCATCTATCTCAAATTCTTGCTGCTTTGACATCCCTGTCAGAATAGATTTTCCCCCTGAACTGTGAGCCAAAATAAACCCTTGTTCTAATAATTTGCTTTTGACAGGGTGTTTAATCATAGAAACAAGAAAACTAACCTGTATACACAGGTAAATACAACAGACTTTCATTTTTAGAAAACTTGAGTGCAATGAAACATGTCTCTAATGTGTTTCTTATTGTAATATTTTAGTAAGTATATAGCCTATGCTTCTACCAGCCCTGGAGAATTACAAAGGAGTTGAGCATACATGTCTAACCACTGTCAGTGTTGCTGCTATCAGTATTAGCACTGTGAGTTTGGCCAAGTTTACACTACCATAGTGCTCCAACTTTATAAAAGCGTCACCTCATTGTTTTGTCCTCTTAAGTTATCCTGGAGGTAATTTGTTTTTTCCTTGTGCTAAATGTGAATTAGATATCATAACTCCTTACCTCTGTTTTGCCAGTTTCCAGCTCTCAGTTCACTCTATGGTTGTGAGTACTCCTGTCTATTCTACCAGTTAAGTGTGACTACCAGAGACGCCCATGTCAATGACTACTACTTCTTAAATATAATCATATCTGGGATACAGACAAATTATTTTTAATTAATTTTATACTCATACTAACATAAATCCTTTACAGGTTAAGAAATTCTTTGAAATATATAGCAATATTAGGAAAATAGTAGACAGGTCATGTTTTTCCTGAAAATATTCACTATTTCTTCGATTTGGAAGAGGTTTTACAGATGTGTTAGAGTGTGTTTTAACATTTTCTCCCCAAAATCAATATGCACATGATTTCTCCATCTTTGTTCTTTCTTGTTTCCATTCATATTTGATTTAACTTAGGCTTTTACAAATAGGTTTTAAGAAAGATGACATTTTTGTTCAGTACTGGGAACTGAAATTGAGCTTTTTAGGACTATCATGTAGACTGCAGGCCTTACCAATGGTGCCCCAGGATCCCTATGTATAAGGCACAACACAATATCATAAGTTTTCTTAGGACATGAGAGTTTTTTTTTAAAGATTTTGTAAATTAATTAATTTTTTCTTTACATGAAATTTTTAGGGGACAATATCATTTCCATTATTATTTATAAGTAATGTTTTCATTAATTCTTTGAGAATTTCATATGATGAGTTCTAATGTACATTTCTATTGATTTTTGTGTATTTCATAGAATATATCTTAATAATATTTATACCACCTCCCTTATCTGCACCCCCATATCCCATCCACTGGATTTCATGAATTCTTTCATATATGTTAAGGTCTATGAAGTTTGTGCACCCAGATGAACCTCAGTGTGAGTTCATCCATTGGAGCTTGTTCAGCAGATTCAGGGTCTCTCCCTTAAAGAAGGTCAGTTCACACTCACTCAGCAGTAATCAACAATCAACAATTCTTCAGCTAATGTTGGGTCCTCCTGCCAATTTCCCCAGTGCTATGTTGGGTTCTTGTTTGATTGAGTTGCATGGGTCTTGTAATGCTATCACCTTTGCTGATATGATTAATTTTTATTATATTTACCCCTCCATCTCCTCAGAGATCAGATCCCTCATCCAGACTCTCCCAACTTTGTATTCCTTATTTTTAAGCCTATCTAGTCCAATTTATGTTCTATAAATTGTCTTGAGTACAGGTTTGTCTCCTGGAGTATGGTCTATATACTAATGGTCACACCCTTAATTAAACACAAGCATCCCAATGCCTTCTCATCTAGGAGTGGGAGTTCTTGCCTCCCTGCTGAGATTTTGTCTGGCTTAAGCTTCACAGGTCTTTTGCAACCTATGACAAACATGGTGAGCTGTTATGTTCAACTGGAGGTTGTGTCTGGGAAACAAAGTTTCACTATAGTCATCTATCACCTCTTACCATCTTTCTGTACTATTCAAAATCAATCTGTGACCATCTGGGAGAGGGGTTTTGTATATACGTTCCATTTAAGGCAGAGAACTCTGAAGTCTCATTATTAAGCATGTTGACCAGTTGTGGATTTCTGTGTTAATTGCCATGGAGTCTATCCGATGAGGGTTGAGAGATACAAAATCTAATTAATCTATTTGATATAAAGATAAGTCAGAAAAGGATAAATAAATTGGGCAATAGGAAAGCAGTGTAAAATAGATACTATGAGGAAGGAAAGCTAACACCAAAGGCCACTTAAAAAAGTTATATGGAAACCCAATACTGTAGAAATTTCATATATATGTATATATGAAATATGATAATCCTATAACGCGGGGACAATGCCATTTGTAGACACTACAGGCTAGTAAATAAAAAGTCCAGTGCCAGGAATAAATTACCTCTTTGAGTGTTATTGGCCAGGGATCAGGAATAGACCATAACCCACCACACCCTTCCTCCCATTAACATTACTATCTATTACCATTGCTCTTTGTTACCTTCCAGAACAGATAGTAAGAACTTATTGTTGAAAATAATACCTATCTGAGTCATAGAACATGGAGAAATCATGCTAGTACTGACATCAAAGCTTCATCTCTGCTTACTAGCTTTCATAGTTCTACTGAGGAGAAAAGTAATCATTAATATTATCCAGCTGTGAATGTGTGAGGAATAATAATGACTAGTCTGACAAGATACATCTACTGTTTCAAAAATGGCAGGAGTTTTACAGGAGTAACAAAACATTATTTTATTGGTTTTAAGGCCCACTCCATATTATGGAACCGAAAACTGCCACTGTTACTTGGGCCACGAATCTTTTCTAGATAGATCATAGACCCTATTGAAGAATCTGTTTCTTTTATTCTGCTAAATGGACAAGGCATTAAACATAGTTTTTACTTTTAATTTTGATAGGTGTCTTTCAAAGTTCCTTGTTGGGCTCAAACTTACTCTGTAGCTCATGTTAACCTTCAACTTGTGATTTGCCTTATTCTCCTGAGTGGTGTGTATTAAAAGCTTGTATCGTGATCCTGAGATGTTGATATTGTTTTATTATGGCAAAATATCTTTTGCTTGAAGGAAAGGTGAGGAGGATCTGAGTTTCTCCTCAGTCCTAGAGATCCTTCTGAAAATGAATGGATGATTGAAGGAACTTGTGTATGGAAAGCTTGATTTCAATCTCCTTTCTTTTTTTCTCACTACTGCTTCAATTTATTTTACCAGCAGTTAGAAATACATCCTCCTGTCTAGATCAATGACTTGAAAATTATATCTTATGTTTACACTGTGGGATCAAGAATAAATAGATATTTTCCAATCATTGTACAAACAGTAGAATAAGTTCATGGATCAGATGGTTATCTATGCCTTTGCTGTCTTTTAGGTATATAACAATATCTGCTGATTGTAAAGATTGAAAATGAAATTAATGAATATATGAATTAAATCTCAAAATTGAACTAAGAGAAAGAATTATGAGATGAAATAGATATTTGAGACGGGATCCCCTGTAGCCCCAACTGGCCTGGAACTCACTATGTAGAGCAGGCTGGCCCTGATCTCACAGAGATCAACAGCCTTTCTCTGCATGCAAAGAGCTGGGATTAAAGGCATGCCCAGCTATGATTTAAATTTTTTGACTGGTAAATTAGGGTAAACTAGTATTGAAGTGGCATGTGTCAAATGTGGACCAAAAGCCACGAAATCTGTCCCATGATGAGTAAGTTTCTGAGCACCAAGTAAGTTTTATACATTTTTTTTTCCTATCTCCTGATCCACACCACTTAGTCCTCATTTTCCTTTCTGATATCAAAGGCTCTGTTAAATGCTCTGTTCATTCTATACTAGGATACATATGCACCTGTGCCCCTTGAGTGTCTCTCTATTTATACATATCAGCTTTGCTCAAAGCAGCCCAGAGAAACCTCTAGGGGATTTTGGTTTAGTATATGCTATGAAGGGTGAATTGACATCCTAAATGTCTTTAGAAGTCTGATGTGTTGAAGAGTTGATTAAAATCATAATGTTGACTTTTAATAATATAAATTAAATTACAGGTTGAATCTTTCTCTTATTTGTGGAAATACAGCCAAATAAGAGATATTCTGATCAAGTTGTATAAAATTAGAAGAGAGTAATTGTTCTCACACTATTAAATGACAAATCAGGGCTGGGAGAAATGATTCAGCTTTTAAAAGAACTGGCTGCTCTTGCAGAGAACTTTGGGTTCAAGACGCAGCACCTATATGGTAGATGGCAGCCATCTGTAATTGCAGTTCCAAGGGTATCAGATGTGCTCTTCTGACCTCCACAGACATTGCAGGATGTAGGTCCAGCAACACGAATGCAAATAATACATTCATACACAAAATAAGTAATAAATTAAGAAAGCATATAAATGACAAATGGTTAAAGTACAAGTGAAAGTTGTGGTAATGAAAGAACATAAATTATTTATTTTCTGTTCCAAAAGCTGTCAATGTATTCAGAATATATAAGTGGAACTCTATGTTCTATATTTTGGGGTAAAATCAATGATATTGTGAAGCTTAATTTATTAATAATATATTTTAAAGACATATTTTTTTTGGTCTTTTTTGAAACAGGGTCTCCCTGTAGCCACAGCTGTCTTGGAACTCACTATGTAGATCAGGTTGGCTTTGAACTCACAGAGATCTGCCTGCCTCTGCCTTCCAAGTGCTGGGATTAAAGGCGTGTGCCACCATGCCCAGCTAAACATCGATTTTTTTTAAAGTATTTATTTAATAACTACATGATTAGAAGAATTTCATTACAACATTAACATATTCAATAACAATTTCCAGAGCAAAGATGCATCCTTTTCAAAATTGGCTATAAATTTTTAGGTTCATAGTTGAAGTAATACAGTTATACAATATTGAACTCAGTATAAACCCTATAAGACATAAAATTAAATGAAGTTTTAACCTTTGAAAAAGATCTCCATTTCATTTAAAATATACTGTTTCATACAGAAAAACTCATTTTTAATGCTACTAACATTTAGATGTTTGCACATGCATCTCTAATCTCTATGTATCTGATTATTACTAGTCACAGTCAGATACGTTCTGAGATCCTTGGCACCTGAGCATGGATATAAAGTCATCAGGTAGATTTAAATGGAATTTAAAATTTCCTTTATTTTACCAGTTCCATCTATGTGAAGATAAGTCAAAGATCCTGTTTGACCATGCTGGCTTCACTTGGAAGCATGGAAGATATGCTCCCTCTGTGTTGATCCTCCTCTTTGTAGATTGGACATTGGTGAAAGTCCATCTAGTGGGGTCTTAATGGCGACCTTGATTAAGAGGACAGATAACTCACCACAGTTACAGGACATTTTGGGATATGCTCATAGTCCCCTGGAACTTAGGACCTAGGAGGGCAGGGAACAAAAATTGTTCTTTATGTCCCTCTGACAAAATTAGTATAGGCCTCAAAGTATGGCTGTTAAATACCCAAGAAGGTTAGTTCCACCAGTCTGGTGCTTTTAATTACCATGTGCTATGTATAGAAAGCTTGGGCAAAGACAAAACATTCTCAGATAAACCTTGGCTAGACATATGCTATATTCCTTGAGCTAGTTGTATGTATAATTTGTCAGGAGATTGTTTAGTTAATATAGTTCCCTCTGTGTTTTTTTTTTAAACTGGGTAGGGGTTATTTTTGTCTTACATTGTCTAACCCTTACACAATGGTTTCCCCACTTAAAGTGCCCCCATTTTTCCCATTTCTCCCTGAATAATACCCTTCTCCTATGGTCTCACATCTCTTGGGCTCCTTCTTTCCCTTTATCCCCTAGGATCCTTGTATAATGCTCTGTCCCCCCTCCACTAAAAATAACCTCATTTCTATCCATATCTCCCTTATAAATGCCTGTTTCCTACAGTTCTTCTCTTTCAGATTCTTTCTTTGTCTTTACCTCCCTGATTCCCTTTCATTATCGTTTTTCTTATAGTTACGTCTGGATACATGCTCACTTATTAGGATTTGGTGCTAGGATCCACATATGAGGGAGAACATAAGTCATTTTGTTTTTGTTGTTACTGTTTTCTGAGTCTTTTACTTCACTTAGTATAACAATCTCTGATTCCATCGTTTACCTGCAAATTTCATAATTTCATCTTCCTTTACTGCTGAGTAAAATTCCATGGTACAAATGAATGACATTTTCATTATCCACTCATCAATTGAGGGACACTTAGGTTGCTTCCATCTCTTAGTTATTGTGAAAAGAACAGCAACTAACATGTATGTACAAGTGTCTCTGAAATAGGATGAGTTCTTTGGGTACATGCCAAGAAGTGGTATAACTGGGTCAAATGGTAGGTTCATTTGTAGTTTTATAAGAGGTCTCCATACTGCTTTCAGTGGGGGTTGAACAAGTTTGCAGCCCCACCAGCAGTGGATGAGTGTTCCCCTTTCCCCACATCCTCTCCAATATTTGGTATCATTTGTATCATTTGTTCTCTTGATCTTAGTCAGTCTGACTAAGGTAAGATGAAATCTTAAAGTGGTATAATTTGCATTTGATGTTGAACACCTTTTAAGATGCTTCTTGGCCATCTTTATTTCTTCTCATGAGAACTATTTTTTCAGCTCCATAGCCCATCTTTTATTGGGTTACTTCCTTTCTTGATTTTTTTCTTTTTTGATTTTGTTATATATTCTGGATGTAAACTTCTGTCAGATATGTCTCTGGTGAAGATTTTCTCCCATTCTGTGGGTTTTCCATTCACTTCCTTGGTGGCTTCTTTTGATGTACAGAAGCTTTTTTTAGTTTAATGAGGTCCCATTTGTTGATTCTTGACCTTGTTTCTCTGAGCAATTGATGTCTGGTTTAGAAAATCCTTTCCTATGCCTATATCTTGTAGGTTATTGCCAATTATTTTTCTTCTAACAGTTTCAGAGTTTCAGGTTTCACATTGAGGTGTTTCATCAATTTGGAGTTGACTTTTGTGCCAGGTGAAAGATATGGATTTAGTTTCATTCTTCTACAGGTGGAGATCAAGTTTCACCAGCACCATTTGCTGAACATGCTGTCTTTCCTCCAGTAAATGTTCTTAGCCCATTTTTCAAATATCAGGTGGCTGAAATTATGTGTACACATATACGGGTCTTCAATTTTGGTCTGTTGATATTACAGGTCTATTTGTGTACCAGTACCATGTTGTGTTTATGACTACAGCTCTGTAATACACCTTAAAATCTTGTATAGTAATCCCACACAGCATTGCTCTTAGTACTCTGGGTTGCTTTGGCTACCTGAGGTCTTCTGTGCTTCCCTATGAATCTTAGGATGTTTTTTTTCCAATTCTGTGAAGAATGTCACGGGGATTTTGATTGGCATTGCAATGAATCTATAAATGGCTTTTGGTAGGATGGTCATTTTCACAATATTAATTTCACCAGTCCATGAGCACTGCAGGTCTTTTCAGATTTTGATGTCTTCTTCAATCTCTTTCTTTAATGTCTTTGGTCAGGCTTATTCCGAGATTTTTTTTTTTTTTTTTGGCTATTGTGAGAGGGAGTGTTTCCATTTACTCTGTCTCAATTGCTTGTTATTTATATATAGAAAGGCTACAGACTTTTGTAGATTAATTTTGTAACCTGCCACTTTACTGAACATGTTAATAATTTCTAGGAGTTTTCTGGTGGAATTTTTGGCATCTTTTAGATATAATATCATATCATCTGCTAAAAGGGATAATTTTATCTCTTCATATTATTACTCCTTTAATTTCTGTATCTTTTATTATTGCTCTTGCAAGAGTTTTAAGCACTATGTTAAAAAGGACTGGAGATAGCTGACAGCCTTGTCTGGTTCCTGATTTTAATGGGAATGCTTCCTGTTTTTCTCCATTTAGAATGATGTTAGCTGTGAGTTTGTTATATATGGCTTTAATTATGTTGAGGTATCTTCCCTGCAGTCTAATTATCACTAGGACTTTGAAAATAAATGCACGTTGAATATTGTCAAAGGTCTTCTCTGCACGTATTGAGAAAAGTGTGTGGTTCTTGTCTTCAAGTTCATTTATATAATTTATGATGTTTATTGACTTACGTATGTTGAACCATCCCCGCATCTCTGGAATAAAGCCAACTTGATCATGATGGATGGTCTTTTTGATGTGTGTCTGTATGTGGTTTGCAAGTATTTGTTGAGAATTTTTGCATCTACGTTCATTAAGGATATGGGCCTATAGTTTTCTTTTTGGATTCTATCCTTACCTGGCTTTGGTATTAGAGTAATGCTGGCTTCATAGAAGGAATTTAAAAGTTCTCCCTCCATTTCTATCTTTTTAAATAAAATAAGTAGTATTGGATGTAGATCTTCTTTAAATGTCTGGTAGAATTCTTCTGTAAATTGATCTGGTCCTGGGCTTTTTTAAGTCGGGAGGTTTTGTATTACTGTTTCAATTTCTTTCTCTGTTATGGGTCTGTTTAAGCTGTTAATCTCTTCTTGGTTTAGCTTTGATGTTTTCCATGCTTTTAGATACCCATCCATTTCTTTTTAGTCTTCAAATTTAGTAGCGAATAGGTTTTTAAACTATTCCCTCATATTGTTCTGGAGCTTTTGGGTGTCTATTGTAATGTTTCCCCTTGCATCTCTGATTTTGTTGTTTTGGTAGTTCTCTTTCTTTCTTTGGTTAACTTGTCTAGGGGTCTGTCAATCTTTTCAAATAACCAGTTCTTGGATTCGTTGATTCTTTGTATTATTTTCCTTATTTCTATTTCATTAATTTCTGCTCTGGTTTTTGTTATTTTTTCTTGTCTGCTGGTTTGGGTTTCATTTGTTTTTGCTTTCCAAGTGTCTTCAGTTGCAATGGTTAGTCATTTATTTGTGTTCTTTCTGATTTTGTAATGTAGGCACTTAGAGCTATAAACTTCCCCCTAAGGATGGCTTTCAATGTATCCCAGAGGTTTTGTTGTGCTGTATTGTTCCAGGAATACTTTTATTTCTTAATAAAAGTAAGAATCATGATTCATGATTGTGTTGTTTGATCTCCATGTGTTCGTGTAGTTACTAGGGTGTCTTTCAGTGTTGATTGTAAGCTTTATTTCATTGTGATCTGAGAGAATGCATGAAATTATTTCAATATTTTGTGTTTATTGAGGTTTGTTTTGTGTCCCAGTGTATGCTGGATTTTGGAGAAAGTTGCTTGGGGCACCAAATAAAAAGTATATTCTTTGGTGCTTTGGTGGAATAGGCCCATTTGAAGTATAGTATAGCTTAATTCAAATGTCTCCCTGCTAATTCTCTGTCCTGTGGGCCTATCTAATGGAGACAATGGGGTGTTGAAGTCCCCTATTATTAATGGGTTGGTATTAATCTGGATCTTTAGGTCCTGTTGCACTGTTTTTATGAAGTTAGATGCACCAATGTTTGGTGAATATATGTTCATATTGTAAATCTTCTTGGTCAATTGTTCCTTTGATCAGAATGAAGTGACTCTCTTTATCTCTTCTGATTAGTTTTAGTTTAAAGTCTCTTTTTGTCATACATTAGAATTGCAATGCCTACTTTTTTCTTAGTCCCATTGTCTTGGTATATTTTTTCCACCCTTTCACCTTATGGTAGTGCCTGTCCTGGACAGTGAGATGAGTTTCTTGCAGAAAGCAAAAAAGATGGGTTTTTTTTCTTAATCCATTCAACTAGTCTATGTCTTTTGACTGGGGAGTTCAGTCCATTGATATTTAAAGTTATTAATGAAAGATGTGTATTGATTCCTATCATTTTTATTTCTGTTCACATTCTTGGTGTAGCTGTGCATTTCCATAGTTATACCTTTTTTAAGTTTCTTTCCATCACCCCTTGGGTGTAGTCGTTCCTTTCTTCAGCTCTTTGTATTGCTTCAAGGACTCTCTGAAGGGCTGGTTTTGTGGACATGAATTCTTTCAGCCTATTGATGTCATGGAAGATTTTTCCTTTCCCTTTGACTGTAATATACATTTTGATTGGGTAACGTAATCTTGTTTGGCATCTCTGGTCATTTAGAGCTGGGAGTATTTTGGTCCAGTTTCTTCTGGCTTTCATAGTTTGCACTGAAAATTCAGCTGTAATTCTTACAAGTTTTCCTTCATATCTGACTTTTATTTTGCAGCTTTCATTATTCTCTCTTTGTTCTGTACTTTTAGTGAATTTACTATGATGTGCCATGCAGAGTTTCTTTTCTGGTCCTGTCTATTTTGTGTTCTATTTGCTTCTTGTATTTGTATGGGCATGTCTTTCATTAATTTCAGGAAATCTTCCTCTACAATCCTGTTGAAGATCTCTTCCATACCATTATCCTGACATTCTTCTCATTCCTGTATGCCTGTGATTCATAAGTTTGGTCTTTTTATGGTGTCACACAATTCCTGCATATTACATTCTTGTGTTTTCTTAAATTTTTTATAATCTTTGCTTGAGTGATCTAATTTATCCACTTTATCTTCCAGTCTTGAAATTTTGTTTTCCATTTCATTCTTCCTATTGGTGAGGGTTTCTTCTCTTGTCTCTAATTGGCTTACTGATTGTTTCACTTCCTTCTTCATTTTAGCCTGAGTATTCTTCAATATTTCTCTTTTCTGAATTCATTCAAAAGTTTATCCCTATCTTCTTTCAGTTCTTTGATTTCTCTGTTTGTGTGTTCTTTAAATTCACTGAAATATTTTATATTGGTAATTGTTCATTTGAATTTCATGTCCTGTGTTCTCTTGTCACACGAATTCCCTCTGGGTCTCCTGAACTATCAAGCAAACCATATAACATATCTTTATGTGCATTTACTAACTTACAAAGGAAGGAGCACCCAGTGCTCAGCCCTGCATGTCACAGCTCAGAGCCTACCATATCAGACCACGCCAGGCCTATAGTCACAGCTAGCAATCGCTCAAGCCTCTGGGGCCAGAAATCTCGCCCCAGGTCCATAAGAGTAAGTACATTCTGTCCTTGAGCTGCTGCATGGCTGCACATTCCCTATGCCACAGGTGCGTGGCTTAAGCATCCATCCCAAGATAGCTCCCAACAGCCCCTCCTTAGTCCATGCTCTGCAGCAGGCCCCACCCCTTGGAGGAACAAACCAATTGGGAGATATATCTCTAGGGGGTTCTCACTGTACTTCTCTATACAACTGTTGGTACTTATGGGGATATATTATTTTGGTTTTTCATGTTATTATTTTTTCTCTGTGGCTTTTACATGTGGATATCTTTTTTAGTTTCTGATTCTTGTGTGAGATTCAAGCCTTCCCTTGTTTAGTTCTGCTTCTTTTTGTAGACTTTATGTGTCTTTGTGGTTTACTTGTTGGGCATGAAAAGCTGGTTGATCTAGACTTCAGGTTCTGTCTTTTGATTTTATATTAGAGTGGCCAAGGTGATTTTTGTCTTGCTGCTCAGGAATTCCCACAGAGGCCAAGTCAGATGTGGATCAGATGCTCTCAGTCATTCTAAGGTGTGGATCCCTCCAGGAAAGATATTTGCTTCAGGAATTTGGGGGATGGCCTGGGAGCAGGGGCCAGTATCTTTCCTGGGAAGTTGGTGGGTGTGCCACCCAGGGATGCAAAGTGAGGTGGGAGATGGAAGAGGCCCCAAAGGCTCCTGAGGACTACAGAGAGGAATTCGGTTGGTCTGGATGCAAAGGATCAGGAAGCAGTGGGGTTTCTGGGCCAAGAGGTCAGTCAAGGGGTCTGGGTGTGCCAAGACAAGAAATGAGCTAGGGCCCAGTCTAGGAGGAGAGATGGGTGGGAGGAGCTTGGAGGGTGAATGAGGCTTGGGGAGGCAAGGCACAGAGGGGCCACAGAACTTACCCCAGAAAGATGCTGACCCCAGGAAGCTGGTGGCTGTCTTTAGAGACATCTTGAAACTACCCATTTTGGTTCACTTGACTTGCTATGTATATTTACTGATTTTCTTTTATTTCAGAGATAATTCACAAAATATAAAGGTTTTTATAGTAGCTTTCTGATAACCTCTTATCTAAGTAAAGGCTTTTTTAAAATAAATAATTTATTGAGAATTTCATACATGTCAGTGATGTAATAGTGATCTTTAGTTGATTTCAAATGTGTTTCTTCTTTTATTTATTTATTTTTATGGGGCTTTTGGCTACTCTAACACCCCCTCTGAAGAGGTAATCCTAAAATCTTTTAAGGATTAGATACAGGCTCCCAAATACTTTGGACCTTTTTGGCCTTTGGAATAGAGTATAATGCTAAGAGGCCCAAGGACATTTTGACTTTTAGCAAAGAAACTGGCTACTTTTCTTTGGGGTCATTCCAGGACATCAGGACTGACTTCTCGTTGGAACCACCAATGCTTCCTGATCCTTTGCATCCAGACAAACCCAGTTCCTTCTCGAGGTCCCCGGAGCCCTCTGGGCCTGGTCCTGCCCTTACCTCCCTCTGCTTCCCTGTGCTTCAAAACCTGCCAGCCTCTTTGTTGGACACAGAGGCTGGCCTCTCTTCCAGGAACCGCCACTGCTTCCTGATCCTTTGCATCCAGAACAACCCAGTTCCTTCTCACAGTCCCCAGGAACCCTCTGGGCCTGGTCTCACCCTCACCTCCCTTTGCTTCCCTGGGCTGTACAACCCACCAGCCTCTTTCCTGGGTAAGTCCATCCCCACTGCACCTTGACTCCCCCAGCTTCATTCACCCTCCCAGCTCCCCTGCCCCTTCTCTCTAAGTAAAGGCTTTGTAGTTTCCTCAACACTAGGGCAACCTTTAGAGCACATATTTTGTTAGAAATTATCACTGTTTTGCCATTTGAAAAATAGGTTCTGATCTCATCACACTTCAGGATGCACACTTCATTCATGACAAGTGTATATTTTGCCTCAGCAAGACGAGACTTAGATGCTAAAATAATTATAAATATTATCCTCTTTAGTTCCAAGTCTTTAAATAACAACTCTCTTATTTATTTAAATTTCCATGTTTTCACCTGGATCTTCCAACTCAGATCTGATAAATATTCATCAATTTGACTGGGACATATGTCAAATTTATAACTTTAAGTGTCTAGAACAGAACTGCTTAGTTTTGCTATCAAAGCCATTTTTCATGTAATATTTTTTATTTTAGTGTATGCAAAACTTTTAAGTGTAATGATTAAAGGGAGAAAAAAGACCCCTTCTATTTCTTTCACCCCTCATCATTAATGCATTTGCATAAATGCCTATAGCACATTCACAATAAATCCAGAATCACAACTGAGCATTTCTAACACTCCTAAAATCCTATTCAGTGTCTCCAAATTGATTTCTGAAATTGATAACATGGTTAAAATTAGTTATGCCACTTTAAAAATCTTGATATTATGCAAATAAGACACTTTAAACAGTTCAGAAGCTATGTAAAGTGGTATCTAAGGAAACAATACATAGATTAAAAAATGGCTCTTAATAGGATTTGGAAAATCTAACAATCTGGATTTTATCATACTGTATAATCCTATATCAAAAATAAATTCAGAAAAATGCAGAACATTAGGAATTGAGGCAATGTTATTAGACTTCAATGAAGTGCTAAATTATGAGAGACATTTAGCCTTACTCAAAGCAATATTTTCTAACATTATGATGATCGTTCTGCCAGAAGACTGCAGTAACCAAATGGCCATAGCTCAGAGCTCTGGAGTTGAGTATATTTGGACACATCTAAGCTTCTGCCTCAAACAAGATAAATGTCAACAAAATCATGGAAATGATGAAAACAGTGTTAGCAGAAATTAAATTTAAAAATCCAATATCTTATGCTTACCTAAAATATACTACTGTTTTTGAATTTTTTGCAATAAAATGAATGTAGACGACACTATCCATTACTGAAGTTTGCTACTAGGTAAATCAAGAATAGTAAATTATATGAACTTTGTCTCTGACTGAAGTGTCAGAAATTAGAATTAATATACATTTTGAAGAAACTCTACCAATTAGTTTTATTTAAAGTAATGTAATAACAGACTGTCACAATTTTAGTAGTATAAAAAAATCTCAAAATTTTGGGTTTATAAACATTTTTGCTCAATTTTTGTTAATTGTGAATTTCATACAATAAATTTCTATTATATTTAGACCCCCTCCCCTGTTTGCTCTACTCTAATAGTGCTCCTGCCAAATTTTATTTACTCTGTCATGTATATTAAGTCCTATCAGTCCAGTCCACTGGAACCTGGCTAACATATCTAAAATCACACCTTTGAAGAAAACTATCTCTCCTTCCAGTAGTTATTGGTTGCTGATAGTTCCTCAGCAATTGTTGTGGCTTTTTACCTACTTACCCCTTTCCATGATGAGATTTTATCTGGTTTGACCTTGCCAGAGTCTTATACATGCTGTTATTATTGATGTAAGTTCATATGTTCCCTGAGCCTTTCTGTAGAGGTTGCATTATAGATATGTCTCTTAGGACTGGGCACCTCATGGACACTTGTTTTCTGCATTTGACCAGTTGTGGAGCTTTGCTATGGTCTCCATATGTTATGAAAAGAAGCTTCTTTGATGAATGGTGAAAGGTACAGTTGCCTGTAAATATAAAGATACAGAGAGTAAAATAAGAAATTACTTTGGTCTCAGGATGTGACAAAAATAGCTTTTCTCTAGGATCTGTATTGTCTCCAACTATGTATTGTTTGGCTATGTTTACAGTACCACATATGAGTTCCCCTCACATTGAGCTGGCCTTAATTGCAATTAGATAGCTTTTGTTTACCTCCAAGATAAAAGTGCCATTACTTCACCAGTGAAGATTATTTCCTGGATTGATTCTCATTATAGCTCATAATCTTTACAGCTGAATGGGATCATTTATTGGTTTCATCCCTTGTAAGGTTCCAAGGTTCCTTCAGATACCATGGAAGCCAGTCTTCAGAGAAGAGACTTCAGATCAGTTTCAACCTTGTTGCTCCAAGTCCTATGTCTGAATTTTATCCTGTCTTCAGCAAAAGATCTTACCTTCAACTCTGGGAGGCAAGCAAGGGCTGTGTATGTAATAACTTGTATTACTTTCATGGTCTTTTAGACCACCCTGACCAACAACTCAAATGGAAGATTCCTCTACCTGGCACCTGGCACTGTGGGCTTTTGTTACATATCTTTCAGCTATAATCAAAAGAACACACACACACACATATGTCATATATATGAAAGGAAAATATTATACATACATAAATATATATAGTGTATTTTAAATTAGGCTTTTGAACTAACTTTCCCTATGTTTTCCATTCTTTCTCTTAATGATAGATATATTTGAAATATTGATTTATATATAGAAAGTTCCAGTTATGTCAAGGTGAGGTGAGTCTTAAGATTGTACTTTATTTCATTTCTTCCATTTATTTACACTACTTCTGTATTCAGCTGATTTTTTTTGAGGGAAATTTTCTTGAATATTCTCTCATACCTTGACACTTGATTCACAGTCTGATTCTGAGAGAACCATACTGCAAAAGTACCACTCAGATTATTTTAGAGTTGAAGGCCTCATCACCTCTGAATTGATTTTTGTCTCAACAGGTCTTAAATATGCCCTTGATTTTTAGCATCCAGTATTTGTATTAAATTGAATATTTTATAAAAATTGAGATAAAAGGCTTTTTACTATTAATTAATACCTTGCATTTTTTCTGGGATTTCTATATTCTCTCTTAATTTTTTTTGCTGTCTCTGAACTCAGAACTTTCAAAGAAAATGTGTTTCATCAAATATAGCTAGTTCCACAATATTATAATTCCAAAATTATTTCTGGTATAATTACTTCCCAAGGACACACTTTGCTTATTTGTTTTCTATTTCCTAATATATTGTGAGAAACAATTTTCACAAACATTTGACTTTAAGATAACATAAGTCTCAGCTTTTCCAATCTTCTTTAATGATGTTTAATTGTGAAATCAGTTTTCTGTAGAAACTGCTTTGTTCCCTAATGTCCCTACAGTCAATGCAGTAGACTTACAGTTTTCTGTGGTTGTTTCCAGCTTTGTCCATTTACCTGAAAATTTAATCTTTCTTTTTTTTTGGGGGGGGGTAAGAGCTGAATGATATTCCATTGTGCCTATTTACCACATTTTCATTGTCCATTCATTAGTTGCTGTACATTGAGATTGTTTCCAGTTCCTAGCTATGATTTCTTCCTGAGCCCTGGCACTCAGACCAGCTCAATTCTTTGACTTAGTTTGTTAGACCCTCCACATATTGCCCCCACCTGCACGTTGCTCCTGGCCTCCTGATCTGTGTGCCACAGATCTACCTACTACTGTGGAAAGTTAGATCCCACCCACTGAACTTTGATTCTTCTGCAGGCTGAAAAGCTCCACTCTCTATTATTTCCAGCCTATGGCCCAGGCCTACTCCTACTCTCCCACCTCAGATCTCTGGAGTAGCTTCCTAATCCAGACTAGGTTTGTCCTCTAGCATAGTTTGTTAGACGCTTCACAGGTTTTCCCCACTCCACCTTGCTCTTGGTCTCTGGATCTGCTTGCCTCAGAACTCCCTACTGCCTGGCAAGTCAGATTGCTCCCATTGCACTTTGACTCCCCTGTAGCCTGAGCAGCTCCATTCTCTCCCTGCACATGGTAGCCTTTCTATCCTTGGGTCCAGAAAGCCAAAACTTGTCAACATTCAGAGAACAAGAGACTTCAGAATGTTTTTACCTAAATAGGGTGCCTATATGAGACTATTGTCTCCCAAAGCTCAGGAATCATTGTGAAAGAGGTGATGGATGACCAAGAGAAATAGATTTTTCTAACATCTGGTCAGTTACTAACATAATCTCACAACAATGGTGACAGCATACACAAGTTCCAAGCAAGTTCAAACCAGAAAAAATCACAACAGAGACATAAGGAAGTAGGTAAGAAACCCAAACCCTGGCCTGGAGAGAGGGCTCAGCAGTTAAGAGCACTGATGGCTCTTGAAGAGGACCTGGGTTTGATTCCCAGCACCCACATGGCGGCTACGAACTGTCCTTAACTCCAGTTCCAGAGGAATCTGAAGCCCTCTTCTGACCTCCATGACATTGCACCCCATGGGTGGACTCACATACATGCAGGCAATACACTCATACACATAAATTATATATATCTGAACCTTATCTAAGGAACCAGTAACTTCTGGGAGGGGGAAAATCAGTCACTCTCAAGCATGTGAATCTTGATAAGTTAACCAGGTTTCAGTGGAATCACACTGAAGGACATTTGTGGACACAATTGGAAAGTATAGGCCTTAATATGTGTATAATAGAGTATATTAAACTGCCAGGGAACAATAAGGAGAGAATCAAACAGGGGAGTTTATCTAAATACCATCAAAATATATTTTATGTATATCATAAAAATTCAATAATTTTTAAAAAACAGGTATATGTAACAACATTTTATTTCTGGGTACCATTTATATGATTAGTGTGTGTATAATTGATAGTTTTAAAAATGTTTTATGTATTATTTTTTACATTATGCATATGAGTATATCACCTGCATGTATGTACATGTACCTGTGTCATACATTACCAGCAGAGACCAGAGGAGGGCAGCGAATTCCCCTGGAACTGAAATTACAGATGGTTGTCAGCCACCATTTCGGTGCTTGGAATCAAAACCAGGTCCTCTGCAAGAACAGCTAGTAATTTTATCTCCTGAGCCATCTCTCTAGCCCCATACTTGATATGGTTTTGAAAGGAAATACTATTACATTCATTATTATAAAATTACTGGTCCAGACTGATATCTCTGTGGCCTACCTGGGATATGGCAGATGAAGGCACAGGTTATATGGATTGATTCAAGACTGTGGCTAGTCATCTTGATTATTTTTATGTGACTACCAGAATTTCTTGGGTTTGATCCTCTTCTGATAATGGTAGGAGTATCAGAAAATAAATAATATATACAAGTCATCTCTCTGCTTAAGTAATATCCACTGTCATGTCATTGTATAACCAAGAGAAAAACAAATGGAAAAATAATTCAGTTTATCTAAAGCAGCCCACCTTTCTAAAGTGCCTTTAGGATAGATCTGGATGATTATTCAGTTCTTTGGACTCCATGTATCTCTTGACAGGAATAATGATATATTCATGCAATTTTCAGAATAACACCCCACCTACACCTATCCTACCTATGGCTAAGGAAATCAGAGAATGAAGTCTACTACCCCAGAAAGTATTTCTCAAAGCTTCCAGATTGGCCTTTTCACTAAAGTGTCAGATCAAAATCATTAAGTTGTGCAATTATAGTTTGCCCTATGGGAAATCTACACTAAGCTTTTCTAAAGGTGGGCTATTCATGTTATTATTGTCAAACAATAGAAATGTTGTGAGAGAACAGATTAGCAATTAATATGTCAAAATGATGCTCATGAAGAGATGAGGAAAACAATGGAGTTTCCTCATGGATTCTGGATTTGAATAAGTGGACTATGCATTTGGTATTTTGAAAGTAAATAGCTTTTATAAGATATAGAAACTGTTATACTAAGTGAAGTAACACAGACTCAGCAAAACAAACGACATCTGTTCTCCCTCATATGTGGCTCCTAGCACCAAATTATTTTAAATTCCAGGTCCTTTTAATAAGATGATGCTATGCAGCAGTCTCTTCTTCATGAAATAACTGCCATCATCTTGACTTCAACTGAGCTTGATCTCTAAACATAGTCACAATTGGGCTTGTTGATGGTTGTGTTCATTCATTAAAGGAGTACAAAGCAGGGTCATTGGACCCTCACATGAGTATCTAGCCACTCTTTCCAGCCAACAAGTCCAGCTTTGGAGGACAATAAAAAATGAAGAAGAACCCAATAAAGGAATGCTTTTGGAAGCCGGTGTCAAGAAACTCCAGTGTACTCTCATGTGAACGTTTGAAAATAGCCCTGTTCTATTTTTCTAGTTTCCTGTCTAGAACTTGTAATGCTAATTTCTCTTGCCTTTACATCTCCTTCACATCTACTATTCATGATTCAAGGGCTTTTTTTCCCCTTACAGACACGAGTTATGCAATTTGGACTCTTTTAGATAGACCCACTGAAGGGGTACTCCAATTGCTTCACCCTGCGTCCCTGTTCAGCATGGAAGAAGTCAGAGAAGTCTGTATCCCTAATCCCTATTGGCAATTTAGGTGACCCCTTTAGAAGATGGTGTGATAAAAATAGGAGGTAGGAATTGGCTATGCAGTTAGGGTAAAAAGACCCCCCCAAAATGTAGCCAGTTTCTTGGCCAAAAGTCAAAATGTCCTTGGGCCTTTTAGCAACATACTCTGTTCCAAAGGCCAAAAATGTCAAAAGTATATGGGAACGTGTATGTAATTTGTCTTAGTTTGTTTCTCTATTGCTGTGACAAAATACTCTGACCACTACCAACTTGGGGAGGAAAGGGTTTATTTAGCTTATGTATCCCGGGTCACAGTTCACCCTGGAGCCGAAGGTAGGAACTCAGGGCAGGAACCTGGAGGCAGGAGCTGGAGCACAGGCCATGGAGGAATGCTGCTTCCTGGCTTGTTCCCCTGGCCCCTGCTCAGCCTGCTTTCTTATGCAACAGGAGCCCATCTGCCCAGAGGTGGCACCACCCACAGTGGGCTAGGTCCTCCCACATCACACAACAATCAAGAAGATGCCCCTCAAATATGGCCACAGGCCAGTCCAATAGAGGCAATTCCCCAACTGAGGCTCCCTCAACCCAGGTGTGTCAAGTTGACACTAAAGCTATCCAGCACAATTTATCCCTTGTCAACTTGACACACAAACATCACTGTTAAACCATAAGTTTCCAATTTCTGTCCCCAAGATATGATGTTAATATCACAACATAAGACAGTACAACCTTAAAAACCCCAGTTCTTAAAAAATCCAAACACTTAAAAGTTCATAGTCTCTTTTAAAAGTCTCTTAACTGTGGGCTACTGCAAAATCCAAAACAAGTACTGTCTTATTTCAAAGGGAAGAAGAGGGCACACCTAAGCAAAACCAAAGTCCAGCAAAGTAGCTCAAGGCTGGACCTCTGGGATTCACTCATGATCTTCTGGCCTCCAAAGGGTTCTGGCAACTCCACTTCTCTGACTCTGCCATCCACAGTACACACAGCTCATCTTGCAGACCCAGGCCAGCTCCTTTCCACACCTACTATGATGCTTGGTGGTCAGCCCACGGTCCTGGCATCTCCAAAAAGCTGGGGTCTCCACTGAAACTGAGGCTGCACCTCCCCCAATAACTTCTTATTGCTTCTCCAGGTGCAAAGCCTCAGATTCTCTCCATGACCCCTTCAATCCTGGGGCCTTAACTGCAACTGAAGCTGCATTTTCACCTATGGCCTTTCCTGGCCTCTCAGAGTGCCAAGCTTCAGCTGCTCTCTGTGACACCTTCACGCCTTCAACACCAGAACCATGGAAGAGACTTACACATTACCAAGTCCTGCTTCCAGCTTGAGATAAGAGGCTCAGGTCCCCTCTGTGTGGTGAACCTGAGGAAATATCTCCCAGAAGATTTCACCACGGTGATGCTGGTCTCTTGTTACTTATAGCTGATTTTTCAGCCCCAACTAACTAGCATCAATTGTTCCAGAAAAGCAAAGGTTTTGCTTCAGGTTCTGACCTCTTCTTAATCACAGCTGATTCTTCAGCCACAGCTGACTGGTACCCACAGATTATCAGTACAAAATTTCAAATGAATAGCCCTGATAGTCTCCGCTTCCCTTTGAAGCTTCATAAGCCAAACTGCCATCATCTACAACTCTTTCAGCATAACTGTTCTAAGCTCCACAGCAACAAACTCTGAGCATGCAATGACTTTTCCAGCCCAAAGTTCCAAACACTTCCACAGTCCTCCCCAAAACACCAAGGTCAGGACTGTCACAGCAATATCACACTCTTTGGTGCCAATTTCTGTCTTAGCTTGTTTCTCTATTGCTGTGACAAAATACTCTGACCACTACCAACTTGGGGAGGAAAGGGTTTATTTAGCTTTTATATCCCGGGTCACAGTTCATCCTAGAGCCCAAGGTAGGAACTCAGGGCAGGAACCTGGAGGCAGGAGCTGGAGCACAGGCCATGGAGGAATGCTCCTTCCTGGCTTGGTCTCCTGGCCCCTGCTCAGTCTGCTTTCTTATGCAACGCAGGCTCATCTGCCAAGAGTTGGCACCACTCACAGTAGCTGGGTCCTCCCACATCACTCATCAAGAAGATGCCCCTCAGACATGGCAACAGGCCAGTCTAATAGAGGAAATTCTCCAACTGAGGCTCCCTCAACCCAGGTGTGTCAAGTTGACACTTAAGCTATCCAGCAAATAATCCTTAAAAGATTTTAGGGTTACCTCTCCAGAGGGGGGAATGTCAGAGGGGAGGGAGTGGGCATGAATTTGATCAATACATGTTATATACATGTGTGAAATTCTCAATAAAATTTTTGTAAAAGTTAAAAAAAAAGATTTTTATAAAAAAAATTCAATTATTTGTAGAGGCTCTTATATCTTCCTACTGTTTTGTACCTTAGTGTCTTTAAGTTTTTAGCATATTGATGTTGTATACATTGAACTCAGTTGAAGCATATCTTTTAATTACTTGTGAGCATTAATTCTACCATTACTAAGAAATTAAATGTGTGATGTAGGTAGAATTGATCCTATATTCAAGTTCACCATTTTGTCCTTATTGATCTACATGAATTAAACTTTTATTTCCACTTGCCTTGCTATGGGAACAAATTTAGAAAACATTTGAGTGATGTGCTTGAAGTCAAAAGTACAGTTAATTCTCTTTTTAACTATAGATGAGAGAACATTCCATTTTAATATTTCTAGCAAGTGAAATGAAGAGCAAAATAATAGAATAGGAATAAAAATACAGATATCAGAGAACTTCAGGTGTGTCTTGGCACAAATTATACCTGAACCCTGACCTGCAGGTTTGTTAGCCAAATGCAGACTAATGAGATTATGAATGTTAAATATGAAGGAAAATATGTTCTTAATGGTCTGTTAATTTAACTAAATTTGAACCTCAATGGAATGTTTATATCAACTCCTTCAAATTTCAGGAGCCACTACCAAAGATTTTTTTTTTTTTTTTTTTTTTTAAAAAAAAAAAAAAAAAAAAAAAAAGGAATGCAGTCTTCTCTATACATGGCATGATTTCTGAACTCTTGAAAATGCAGTATCTGTGATACCCTGCATAAGAACTGCACAAGACTGATATCATCTTTATTTTATCATGTGGGTGGGGAGAGAATCACAGGTCCCTACTCTTCCCTGAAGCAGTAACCAGTGCTGAAAGGGGAGAGGTTCATGAGACTCCATTTCTCCCTGGGGATCTATTGGCACTTAATGTGGGCTTTAGGGAAGAGAAATTTTCTTCTGTGCTGTCATCACTGGTAAAGTACCCTATGAAAAATCTATAACCTATGTTTCTGAAAATAAGCTAAAGCCATTGACTTAGAAAAAAAGATATGGGATTAGAAGATGGAGTAATTGAGAACAGGAAATGGTCAGTATGAGTAGAAAGGGGCCAAGAGAGTTGTGCTGGTTAGTTTTTGTCAACCTTATAAAAATTGGAGAAACCTAGGAAGAGGGAATTGAGGAATGTCAATTGGGAAATGTTGCTTCTAAGAAATTGGCCTTAGCCACATCTACAAAGCGTTTTCTTCATTGATAATTGATTACGGAGTTCCCAGCCTACTGAGTGAGGCCCATCACTAGGCAGTTGTGCCTGGGCTGTGTATGAGAAGTATCTGAGCAAGCCAGGGAAAGCAAGTCAGTAAAATTTGTTCCTTCATAGTCTCTGCTTTAGTTTCTGTCTCTAGGATCCTGATTAACTTCTCTCAAAGATGGACCCTGCTTTGAAATCGTAAGATGTAAATAAACTCTTTCTCTACCAAGTTGCTTTTTGCCAGTGCTTTTGTACATCAATACAAAGCAAAGCAGAATAGAATTTGGTACTGCGGACTGAGATCTTGGTATGATTGGCCTGACCATGATGGGTTTGGAAGAAATGTAGAAGTATCTAGAACATTGGCTGGAAAAACTTTTGAGGTTCAGAGTTGCTATAGGAGCTTGGGATGATAAGAATGATGAGAAAGCTGCAAACAATGAATGCCAGGGTTATGAAGTTTCAGAGGGAAACAAAGACTATCAAGGCTGTTTTTGTGTTTATATATTAGAATTAAGATTCTGTAGTTTCTGGTCATATGGGTTGGAAAATCATCTGTGATTAACAAGAGACCAACACCAATGAAGGGAAACTTTCATTTTCTGGGACAATTGATGATATTTAGCTGGGTTTTAAAATCAGTATGATTAATAAAAGACCAGTATTGTTGAGGGAAGCACACAGAAGCTATAATCTGGAAAGGTCTAATGTTACCTCTCTATCTAGATTCAAACTTGGTTATGTGTAAGTCTCCTACATCATACTGACTTGGTTGAATGAAAGCTGAAAATTGTAGGGATCACAGAGAGAAGATGAGGCATTGGCATCACGTGACTGATTTGAAATCTGAAGGGGCCATGCGAGGCCATTGGTGAAGGTACAGTATTAAGTTGCTGTGGAAACCACAGCATATCTGAAGTACCAGGACCATCTCAGTTCCCAGGGATAACCACCAAATACAGTGGCAATTGTGTATTGTCAGAGCCTATGAGACAAGGTTTATGTGCTACAAAAGGCAAAGTCAGAGAAGTGGAACTCCTGAACTTTTCTGGAACCCAACATATTGTGAGTGAATCCCAAATGTCTGACAGTGAGCTACAGTCCTGAACTTTGGTTATCTGGGTTCTTCCATTATTCAAACAGTACTCTGTCTAACTTGGTTTTGATTTCATAGGAGCTCACAGTTAAGAGACTTTGGAAATTTAAAAGAGAGTTTGAACTTTTAAATTGTTTGAAGTTTTAAAAGACTGTGGGACTCTTAGAGTTGTACTATGTTTTATATTATGATATTAAGACACTATGTTTAGAATAAACAAGTAAGAAAGGGTTATGGTTTAGTAGCATTATTTTTACATTTCAGTTTACAAAGGATATGTTGTATCATTTTTCCCAATTTGACAGAAATCATAGACACCTAGAGAAAAGGAACCTCAATTGAGAATTTGCTTCTATGGGATTGGCCTTGGTCCTTTCTGTAAAGTATTTTCTTAATTGTTAATTGATAAACCTACTGAATTGGTCTCATCTATGGATCTGTAAAGCTAGGTTGTAATAAGAAATGAAGCTGAACAAGTCAGAGGAAGAAAAGCAGTAAGGGACATTCATCTGTGGGCTTTGCTTCAGTTCCTACCTCCAGGTTCCTGTCTGGAGTTCTGGCCCTGACTTAACTCAGTGACAGATTATTACCGGGAATTGTAAGATGAAATAAACTCTTTCCTCTTCAAGATGCTTTTGGTCAGTGTTTTATCACAGCAATAGAGAAGCATACTAGGGCAGGAGGAAAACTGGAATGTGAATATAATCAAAACTCAATCTATACACTTATAGAAATGTCATCATTAAGTCCATTGTTATGTTTAATTAATATATGCTAATTGAAACCTTTAAAACAAATAATTTGTTAACTGCAATTGAGTATGTGAAAATACTGTCTATCCATGTAGCATCCTTTGGGACAGTACCATTTAGTCCTGAATCACTAAATTATTTCACTCACTATCAGTAGTTAGCATTCAAGTGTGATCAGATCAACTCTATAAATGTATTGCATATTTTATACATTGTCTAGAAAATATGTAAAATTCAGTTTTTTCCTATTTATAATGTATATTCCAGTTCACAAGTAATTGACTTAGAAGTCTAATTTACTATGTAGTTTCTATATAAAATTCTTAATAAGTCCAATAATTTATTTTTATAATTTATTCCTTTTAATAGATTGTGTGTAGGTTAGATTGCTTTGTAGTGCATTACATTTTTCTAGTTGGATAATATTTGAATGAAAAGAAATAAAAGAGTTTAAATGGCTCTATTAGTACCACTAATGTTTTAAATTTACCTAATTATAGCATCCAAGCGGTTGTGGTTATATTGTAGCATAAACTTTCTTACATTTGTCATGACAAGATCTAAAGTCCAATTTTTCAATTCTGGCACTTAATCTATGAGTATGCAATACTCCAGGGACCAATCATTGCTAAGTTACTTAATTGCACCACTAAATGTTATGTTGGAGTGCATTCATGCTGCAGGAGCCTCTTTCCTGCTTGAAATCAGTCTTCTACAAAGCCAGAATTCAGAGAAGCAGATGGACTAATGAATTCACCAATTATCCCATACAAATAAAAACATCTTTTTGTTGGCCATATTGTGTTCACATAGGATCAATCTAAAAGTCTGCTATTTTCCACATTTTTTTTTTTTTTTGGTCTTTTTGAGACAGGGTCTCTCTGTAGCCCCAGCTGTCCTGGAGTCACTATGTAGACCAGGCAGGCCTTGAACTCACAGAAATCTACCTGCTTCTGCCTCCGGATTGCTGGGATTAAAGGCATATTCCAACACACCCGGCTCAGTTTCCACTTTTAAGTAAACATTTTTATATACTTACCTAGCAGGGGAGATACCATGATCATGTGTGTGTTTTCCTCAGGGTGAGGCTCATTCATTGACTTCTAGGTGTGCTGACCCCTGTGAACTCACCAAATGTGGGAAACTCAACTGCTTAGTTTGTGGTAGTGGGAGACCATGTTTGTGCTTTCTCCTTTAAACAAATGAAAAAAAAAAAAAAAGACTTTCTAAAGCTTCTGACCTAAAAGTAATAACAGTAATTAGCAGTTCCCTTATTCAAAGTCACAATTTGAAAGGCTCAGTTTTGTAAAGAAAAATGTTTTCAAAAACAACACTCGCTGCTTCCCTGTGCCTGCAGGACCCGCAACAGGCCTCTCTCCTACCCCCAGGCCTCTCTCCAGGGTAAGTCCATTGTGCCCTCCGTGCCTTGACTCCCCCAGCCTCATTCACCCTCCTATCTCCACCACCATTCTCTCCTCCAAGCTTGGGCCCTGCTCTATTCCTTATCTTGGGGATCCAGATACCTGGGGAACCAATACTGCTCCCTGATCCTTTTCATTCAGAACAACATAGTGCCTTCTCTGGGCCCCAGGAGCACTGCTTCTGGGCCTCCCCATGCCTTCAACTCCCTTTGCTTCCCTGGGCCTGCATCACCCACCAGCCTCTTTCTGGGATGCTGGGGATGACCTTTACTCTTCCTGATCCTTTGCAACAAGACCAACCAAGCTCCTCAGTACAGTCCCCAGGAGGCTTTGAGGCCTCTACCTGCCCCATCTGCCTTTGCATCTCTCAGTGGCTCGGCCACCAGCTGTTCTAGACCAGCATCTTTTCTGGGCCAGGCTCCCAGACCAGTCAAACCTGCAAATTCCTGAGGCCAAAATCGTTCCTGGAGGGATCCTGACCTTAAGAGAAAGCCTGAAAACATCTGACCCTCACCTGAATTGGGCCTCTGTGGGAACTCCTGAAGACAAAAGCAATCCGGCCACTCCAATATGAAATCAAAAGAGACAACTGGAATCTTAGATGAACCAGCTTTGCATGCTCAAAAAGTAAACCACAAAGACATATAAAGTTCACAAAAAGAAGCAGACCCAGAAACAGACCTTAACTCAACAAAGGAAGTCTTGCATCTCACACAAGAATCAGAAACTACAAAAGAAATCCACATGCCAAAGACCAAAATAATATATCCCCACCAAGTACCAACAGTCCTCTAGAGGAGTACAATGAGAACCCCCTGGAGAAAACACAGGACATGGAACTCAAAAGAACAATTATAAAAACAATAAAAAGACTTCAGTGAATTTAAAGAACAAAGAAATCAAAGAACAGAAAGATGATAGGTATAAACTTCTGAATGAATTCAGAAAAGAGTTAGAAATATTGAAGAATACTTGGGCTGAAATGAAGAATGAAGTGAAACACTCAGTAAGCCAATTAGAAATGACAGGAGAAAGCCTCACCAATAGGATGAATGAAATGTAAAACAGAGTATCAAGCCTGGAACATAAAGTGGACGAACTAGACCACACAAGAAAAGATGATGAAAAATTTAAGAAAGCACAAGAATGGAATATGCAGGAATTGTGTGACACC